>NC_091823.1:105785535-105873035 GCF_038994185.2 Dermacentor albipictus
ACCTATTTCCCTTTTCCTGTTACCTGTGTATATGTGTATATGTGTGCAAAACAAATAATAATAATAATATAGTGTTTGAAGGCTAATCACTTTGCCGTCGACAATCATCGTGAAGTGGGTTCTCCCGGAATTTTTATTTGTTTTATAACGTACAGTGCACCTTACTTGGAATGACATTTCCAGGGTGTATTTAAGCGTGCCCGTTCACGATGATGTTGCTTTCTTCTTGAAATGATATTTCATACCTATTCTAGTTTGAACAGCGTTGTAAAATGAGCCGGTTTTCAGTTGTGGTCGACAATGCGCCGTTCGTATTCGCATACAGAAAGCAATTACCACTCTTTCAAAGAAATCGTATTCCTCCGAGGCATTTTTGCAGAAAACGCTAGAGAGAGCTAGCCTTCCAATTTCCTTTTCAAGGCTGAACTAGCAGTTAAAGTGAAACTTATGTACAAAACAAAATCAGGCTTTACTGATGTGTTTTCGTTACTGTGTTTACACTTATCTGTCTGGGAAAAGCTAATTTATGATCTAATAAATAAAGAAAGTGCTTAGTGTTTCCTATTTCCATAACAAAACAACCAGGCCCAAACGTCAATGTAACGTCACAGATTTCAGTGCAGCTTCTCGTACTTCACTCTGTACGTTTTAAAACCCCACCAGAATACGATGATCGCGCGGGGTGCCCAACAGCTCTAAGCGTTTTATGTTCATTTACCATTAACTTGCCATGCCACGGAGTTAGCTCCTGCCCTGATTGCTGGTAGTTCCCGAGCCTTTCTTCATAATACGGTAGTCACGTGGATGAAAAAGCAAACACGAACAATTTCACTAGTTAGCAGCACAAAATGACTACTCCGGCAAAGAACATATTGACCTTTGTAACAGCACTCTGGAAAGTCGGCAATCATACAAGCTTGTACTGTAACTAGACTTTATATCAAACCCTGTAAAAGTGTTCAATCCAATTGAATTCTTGCGGTTAAAATGCCGAAACGACGACATGATTATAAGGAATGCCGTATTGGCGGACTCCGGCTGGAGTCCTTTGAACTCCAGTTGGCGGACACCAGCTGGAGTTCTTTAACATGCACCCAATGCGCAGACGGTAGTTACTGGATTCCGCCCCCATGGAAATGCGAGTGCCGTAGCCCGGATTCGATTCCGTGACTTCGGCCTTAGCAGCGCAATGCCAAAGCCACTAGGACACCGTGGGTCGAGTAAGCAGTTTGCGACAAGAAGCAGTGAGGCGAGTCAGAGGTCAGTGTTTGAGCCTTCTCCCTTCGTTCACAGCTTGCTTCGCTAACCAAAGAAGACAAAGAAAGCAAGCGAGCTATTAAAATATGCTGATTGCGCTTAGAAACAACGTATAACGTAATCAATTATTACTGGAATGACATGAAATTTTAGTCGAGGAGATTTCAAACAAATTTAATCAGACATTTCTTTACCGTGGCATGCCACGCGAAAGCCCGTTTGAAGTACCACAAAACAAAATAGAAATTTTAGTCATCCTGTGCTGCACACTGCGTTTTCTGTTGTTCATAAAGGCGTCATGCAGGGTCGTTTTTAAGCGAAATGATTTATCCCTTGCCTTCGAGCAGCTCAATTACCCCGCTGACAGAAGTGTTAATTAATATGTCATTGCAAAATTGCACTTACGCTGACAAGAATAAGAGCTACAAAATATCAGCTAGCCACATCGAGAATGCGGTTCCTTCTAATAACATTAGCATTTACGACACTTAGTCGGCAAATATTGCTGCAATATAGGAGTGTTGCGGTCAATACGAAGACACTGCTATAACGACACCCTGTTAAAATGAGAATCTTCGGGTGTCTGCCGAACCCGTGACGTAAAGTTGGCAGAGAATTTTATGCGGTAATAGAAACTCACGCACTGCGTTCATGAATTCGCTTCCAGTTCATGGTAATATCTGTGGTCATGGTGGACGAATGGCATTTAAAATGCTCAGAAGCACCGAGCGGAACTACGCTAGGCGCTGCATGGTGGCCCGTTCTGTCTTTCTTTCTCCTAGGAATTCCAATATCAACTTCAGTAATTCCATTGTTCTTCCTATATGTTTTTCGAAGCCACTTACTAAAATTTAATATTTTCCAGATGAACTATTTCAATATATGCTTGTGGAGTCAGCGAGTCTAGAGCCCCTGCGAAATTAGAAGATAAACAATTTAAAGAAGATTGCTCTGCGATTGGTAAAGCTTTGTCGCAAACACGAAATTCGTGCTTACGAAATGTCTCCTGTTCAAGCGCGAATCGTTCATTCTTATTTAAAGAGGCGCATATTGGTCGCCTTTGTATGTTCAAAGAAACCTACTGATACTGGTAAGAAAATGTAAATGTAGGTTGACGTATGAGGCAAAATGATTACTTTACCGTCAACGTTTCACATATGTCGATAAACGTTTTGGTTTACACTGAGCTTTTCTTTTTGTATTTTCGGGGCGTGGCGGTGAGGGGGTAAATGATAGAAGGCCGGTTGATTATATACGCCTCTGGCTTCCTTGCTTAGCTGCTTTCAGTTATTCTTTTTTTTCGTTTGATGCACTCCGAAAAAGAAATGCTCGTGTAGCTTTAAGCAAAGCACACAAAGAATGGAGCGAAGAATTAATGGCTACGCCTCGAGAATGCAAAGAACGGAAAAATTTTACAAACCAAGTAAGTTTAGGTTTAGATCCCACACAATACAATGACAAATGCCCCTGGTGCCTCGAAACACCCACGCTGTACCACATAACGTGGGCATGCCAGAAGATAGACGTGGTACCCGTTATACCAAACCCGAGTGCGGAGCAATGGGAGGGAGTGCTCTCCAGCAATCACCAGGTCGACCAAGAAGGTCTGATTCGGCGAGCACAACTGGCAGCAGCATCCAGCGGAGCCCTGGACTAAGCGCAACCAACCGTTGTGCTAGAAGATGGACGATTCCATCTGTAGACCGCAGAAGACCAGCGAATCTAGAGCTAATAATGTTTTTCACTCAGTCACTCACTCACAAACCAAGTACACATATAGAGGCACCCTGGCAGCGGGGCGATGTTATAGAGAAGGCGACGGGACCTTGACCTTATCCGAAGCTGTCAATGGGGAACTGAGTCCGTTCCACATATTTTAGCTTGCATTCGTCCACATATTGACAGATCTAGTATTCACAGCGCTGATCCGTAATTTCAGGCGTATGCTCAAGTATGTAGAGATTGCATGGTCACGCCTTGTTGTTCGACCGTCATGCAGAGCGGTAGGAAGAATGTGCGGAAGCGCTGCGCATTTTTTTGCATGGGAACTTCTGCAGATAGAGCACGTCGGAACATTTCCAGCATTTTTATTCGCTTATTTATTTTGGTCACAGTTCATTTTTGTTTATCGGCAAACGTCACGTTTGCAGAACGATGTGCCAAAAATGAGGCCTGCAAATGTTCCGTTTCACTTCTGTAGCAAGTTGTCCTCGAACTTTAAACTCAAAGACGGTGTTATAAATTTGGCAGCAGGGAAACGGCTATGACAGGCAGAATTAGGAAGCTCTGAGCGAGAATAAATATGTGTTCAAGGAACCGGCACCTGAAATCAAAGTAAAAAAGAACGAAAAGCCAGAGATCTAGCCTATTCCTGCAGTACCGAAATCACCGACAGTGAAAGCAGCACTTCTGCACCATTCAGACCACCATTTTATTTTCGCATGGCTGATTTTTCATCAATAATTGCGATAACCCATTACGGGGAACTGGCAAGGATCCAGGGGTTATAGGGTGGTTTGTTAGAAGGGAGTGGTGTGGTCGTACGGAAATTTATTAAAAGAATCTTTAAAATGAATTGTTATAATATAAAAAAGGCAATCATACTTATGCTATGATACAGTAAGGATATGGACGATTAGACAATTCTGTTCTTACTATGTCTACTGTGATATACGCATTTCATTTCTGTATGACATAGTAATGTATGTTGTAGAATTTGAACTACGTACATGGGGTCTTGTATAAGCTTAAAATTTAATTATGGGGTTTTACGTGCCAAAACCACTTTATGATTATGAGGCACACCGTAGTGGAGGACTCCGGAAATTTCGACCACCTGGGGTTCTTTAACGTGCACCTAAATCTAAGTACACGGGTGTTTTCGCATTTCGCCCCCAACGAAATGCGACCGCCATGGCCGGGATTCGATCCCGCGACCTCGTGCTCAGCAGCCCAAAACCATAGCCACTGAGCAACCACGGCGGGTGGCCCGTATAAGTAAGCATTATTAAAGTAAAAGGAGATGTCCACCCACTCGTAGCAATTCCTAGAAAGGAAACCCATGCAGGTCATTCGAAACAAAAGTCTCGCAGTTGAAGAAAAATTCGTCCTGGTCTGGGAGCCGAACCCGGGACCACCGCCTTTCCGGGGCAGCCGCTCTACAACCTGAGCTAACCAGGCGGCCAGCAGATGAGAGGGTGCAGTCGAACTTGTCAAGAACTTGAAGCAAAGGCAAGTGTTTAACGTAATAGTTCGGAGGAAACCCACAGAACTAATAGCAACTGTAGCAATTGCTATGATTGGTTGGACGTCTCATTTTCCCTTTATTTTTTATATCTCTCCGCCTTGCGGGTTTCCGCAGCACTAAATTGCGTCATAACTAAGCATTGTTCATCTAGTGCGCATCTAAGCATGTAAGCATATACTTTCGTTCAATACTATACATTTTTATGCACAATTTTAGTATTATGACACCTATTTTTTTAAGCTTGCACGCCTCATGACTGTACTGAGCGGCTTTCGGAATGCGCCTAAGGACCTCCATATTTTGAACTTCGACAAGTGACCGGGATAGAGATACGAGCCCAACTTAAGCATACGTTCATTACTAACACAACTGCACCGTCTGGTGCACACTCTCTTTAGCTCTGGCTTTTTACATCTTACTACCAGCAACGTGCCCTTTAGGCCATTCTCAGATTTCAACAGCGAAAGCAGAGAGTTCGTGTGGTTGTATAAACAGTGTTTTGAACGTTACCGCACTCCGAAAGATAGGTGCACGTCTCTTGTGTGCAGTTGTTCTAGGGTAGAAACCAGACGACCCAGTGTGTCGCAATAACCTGACAAAAATTCCATAGAAGAAACCGTTTCGCTCGACAGTTCAGTAGTGGAAAGGCGCTACAAGAAAACATGGGCGGTGGGAGCTAAGGAAATCAATGGGAGAAACGTGACAATCTCCTTGCTCTCGAGCTCTAAATGGCACAGAATCGTTGCTTTATTTATGAGTATTTTCATCCCACTGCCAATGAATGGTGTGCGTATGCACCTGCATACTGCCTGTTTTTACTACGCAAACGTTAACAGCTCTCCGAAACTGTGTATGCATGATGCAGTTTTATTTATTTTCTCTAGACTAACGTAAAATGTTACAAAGTTCATTTCGAATAACCAATAAGGACACTCCTCCTTTTAATCTCCGATCACCTAAATGCATCTCGGCAAATCGTTTCGGTTCTTTGCTTCTCTCAAAAAGCGAACTCCAATGTAAAACTTAGTTCACACACAAACGCTGCTGAAAACTGGTCAATATGGTGCGAATTGCTAATACATATTTTGACAGGAGGCCTCTGAAGCATGTTGTCGGGCTCTCCCGCTGCTTTTCGTGTCTTACGGACGCCTTTGTATCACCGTTGGATATCGATATACGCTTACGAAGAGCTGGTAATGATCAGGCGTTTGGGTTTTATTTATAACTGGCAAACAGATTTCACCACGTTAATGCTCGTAACTATTATTACTGTCGCACAAGGCGCGTTCTTGCACAAGCACCTTCATGCTCGTTGTCGTCACCAATTATCTTAAATTACGTTCCATTTGCAAACAGCAGCTACGTCGCTCGCCAAAATGAGCATCTTTTATGCGAAGCATATTACGAGAGCTCAACCCAGCTCCTCAGGCGCATCGGTGTCGCCTTGAAACCACGTGACACCGTGACGTCACGACAGAGAAGAAGTGGCTTTGGCTCAACTCTTGCAAGACGGGCTGGGTGGGAATCGAACCAGGGTCTCCGGAGTGTGGGACGGAGACGCTACCACTGAGCCACGAGTACGATGCTTCAAAGCGCTACAAAAGCGCCTCTAGTGAATGCGGTGTTGCCTTAGAAACGAGCTGTTTCTAAGGCGTGCGTCTCTTGCTCAGGCGCACGTTTCATTGCCGCGCCGAACGCTGCTTTGCTCGACGCTCACCGCGTCCAATGCGGGGCGCGTAGTCGCTGCCCTGTAGCCCATTGTCTTACACCCCTTGGCGGGTCGACGGGAACGCTGTCGCGTTCCACTCTTGAAGGCGAAGCAGTAATGCATGAGTTGCTTCTTCGTCTAGCCGAACCAAATATAGCCAAGCAACAGCAGTTCACCAGGCTAAACAGTGGTTCAACAACTAAAATAAAGGCTAGTATGCTTCGCATCCTGGGCTTAACCTTACCTAAGCCACAGCCATTTTTTCATCCCGCTATCGATTTTCGCTGCCAGGGTTGGCAACCCTGAGACCACACCGCGCCAGCGTTTCTAGCACGCTATTGCACGCTTGAAATGGGCATGCACCGTAACGAATACACCGGCATTCTTGTTTATGAAATGCCATGGGGAGTGTGAAGGTGCTAGGGAATTCTGTGCCTTAACACCACAGATGAGATAAAGCCCATAGTTAGCAGAAACAGGAAAAATGACAAGCGATGTCTAACTTCGCGCTCTGGCGTGTTTATCAGTTTGTAGCCTCCTTATGCTACATTTCCCGCTGACAGAAGTTTGAGTTTAGAGCAGTAACGCGTTTGCCAATTTGCCGTGCTTGCAGAAAAGAAATAGCCCAAAGCTGTGATAACAAAATATACACTATATAAACGGTTACAAGTCACTTCGCTAGAGCGCTACTCCCGCGAATGAACGCCCACGTGAAAGGAGGGAGACGATTGAGCTAGTATCATGACATGCAAGGGGGAAAAATTTAGCAGAAGGCACAAGCAAACATTTCATCCTGCAGAACATTGTCATAAATAGAAAATAATGTCCAACAGGGAAAAAGAAAGAAACTGAATGTTCTCCTACATTAAACATTACTTTGCTCGTAGGATACAATGTTTCTGTAAACAATGACCGTCTTGCTGATCTTTACTTTAAAAAAACGCAATTAAGAAGGCTGTATTATTGATTCGCCGTGCCCTAACCCAACATGAATCACTTGCACCACACGAAGAACACTTGAGCGATGAGAGCTGAACAGAAATTCTCGTGATCCACCCTGCCAGACGAATGACTCCTGCCGACTTACTTGACACCCCCCCGTTCGTTCTCGAAGAAACAGACTTGAGAGATTGTCTCGTCTTCTCGTGATAGAACGGTTCTCGTGCCACGCTACTGCGCAACAGCACATTCGTTGCCCCTGTCGCAGCGGCTTCCATGGCGCAGGGCTGCCCATTCGGTCGCTCTATTGACTCCCAGAGCTACGAAGGGCGCGAAGGAACTTTCGCGAGGCAATCAACTCGTTACGAGTCCCCGCGGACAACGAGGCACCAACAATGCTTGCTTCCATTGGGAATTCTTTCCGCCTCGGCCCTCTCTCGCTGCTTCTCCTGATGCCTACCAACCCTCGGAGAAGAGGTGTTGAGAACGGTGATTACCGAGAGTGTTGTCACTGCAAGTACATTGTTTCCTGCTTCTATGTGCATGAATGGCTCCTGCTTGGAAAGGAGTACGGAGCGTGAAGAAAACGGTGCATGATGGGAAACGGGAAGAGGTCTCAGATGCGCGAGAAGCGAGGGTTCACCAGGCTGCCAGTGAAAGGGTTTCTAGAGCTTCTACGGTAGAGTGATGCGGACTGAATGTTTTCCGATTGTGCGCGCGCATTTCTTAGTTTTGACTGTGTCACATACCGGGGACGACAGTAGTGTTAATATCAAACAGCCTACCAAACCAATGTACACTGGGTGTTCTGGAAAATAGTGTTCCTATGATTGTTTCACTGCCACTGCACCCGTCAATCCGACAATCAATAAGTCAGGATGGCTGATGCTTAGCTCGCCTTGTTTTTCGTTTACCCCGTTAATCTATCGTAAATGCGACGGTGTGTACATTTACTTCCCTTGATTTTTATATTCATTGCCTTACGGTGTCTTTGTTCAAAGCGATCGCTCCACCGTCTCCTTTTGTTTGCTAGTGTTAGTGTGAAAACGCTTTTTGTTCATGCCATGTTTTCGTTGTAATGGTGTAATGCATTCACGACCATTTTTAGTCTGTGTACCGCATTAAAGGGGCCCTATAACGTAAAACTATTCCAATATGTTTCTATTCCAATTTCCTGACGTCAAATTTGCGTAACCACCGACGCAAGCACCGGGCGGTCACCCATAGGGTTGTCTGAACAGACCAATCAAACGCTCTCCTCGTTCATAGGAGATCCCTTTTGTTTGCTTGAAAAACGAATAACATTGCCTACACTGAGCGGCTTGTTGTATCTAATTGGCTGACAAGAGGCGAGGAGAACGCTCAAGTGGAGAGGGATTCACTAGGGCAGAGCCAGTGCACTGAAAACCGATAACCGGATGAAGAGGGTGGTGCCGGCGTCTGCGATTTGTCGGCTTTCCCTTACTTAGCTTGTGGTGGCTGGTCGAAAATCGCGGCGGCATGTAATGGAAGCTTAAGAATGACGCTAAAATTGACCCTCAGCAACGAAGAGTTAGCAGAATGAGGTAGTAAACGTGTCGAAAGTGCTTAAAAACGTTACATGGTCACGCAAGAACTTTTATTAAACGCAAATACACCCATGCTCTCCGGCAGGTGCGAGTAGCCAGCGTCTCAGCGATCGGCGGCAGCTATCTTTTATTCCTTTCGGAACGGGGCAGCCTGCGGCTATTCCGAAAAAAATTCAGTTTTGTTCGGCATATTAATGCATCTTTATCGCGTACACGTCACTTTGACGCGGTGAGTTCGTGCGGTTTTGTGACGTCGCGTGACAGGCAGGTGAAGTGGGTGCAGCCCGAAAACTTTTTACCAATAGCCGAGGGCTAATGGCGAAAAGAAATCGAATCAGAAATAACTGTTTTTCTTTTTTCTGTCAAATCTTGCATAATCAGTGTGCACACATCATATCAGATGGGGAGGTATTGCGGTATTTGTAACGTCGCTTGACAGACAGGTGAAATGGGGGGTGGTCGAAAAAAGTTTTTGACCAATCGCGGAGGGCTGATAGCAGAATTGGAATAGAAAAGTTTGGAATAGTTTTACGTTATAGCGCCCAAGTATATATTTCTTAAAAGTGCATCACCATGACATAGGAGACTGTTCCCTTTAATAATTTTATGGCGATAGCAATTATATCGGCGCTCTAGGCGCATTTCTGTCATCGCCGTCGCCGTCGCCGTGAGGTACCGTGTAACATCCAAGGCCGATTAAGCCGTCTCCGGGCACCGTATGCTGTATGTGTAAGCGAAAGCACGCAAGGGTGAACCGGCGAACTCAGCTCAGCCTCCAGTGTGCGAGCAAGGAGTAGCGCTGTGTCCACGTCGTACTACTGTCTCTCATCCCTTTTCTTTCGCTAAAAACGTCAAAGTTATGTAAAAAATGGCCAGGCTTAGCTTGGTTAAGCCAAGAATGCGTTGCATATTGCGCGAGTTGGGGCCCAGCTTTTCCTCCGGCGGTCGTGACGTCACGTCACGTGGTTGCGCTAAAGGTCTATGGTGGCTGCCCTGCCGCGCCCAAGGGCTGAACTGAGCGATTGCAATATGCAACGCATAAAAGAAGTCCGGCCGGAAGCGCGCGCTCTCCTTTCCCGCGCGAGGAGCGAGGGCGCGGCGACGGAGGGGGGCGGTTCTTCTCCGGCGGCTGCTGCTTTCGTCACAGCCGTGCGGCCGCACTGCCTTGAAAGCGATCTGCGATGTCTGCAGAGTGCGCGTAGTGCCAGTGGCTCCGAATGCGCTGCACTTTCGACGTTTCGTTCGCCTTGAAGCGACAGATGCACGAAGGTCAATTGGATCGCTGCTGATGCCACGCTTACTTACCCCAGCCTTTCGACAGCTTGTGTGCGAGGTCACCGGGTGAGATGTGTTTATATTTGTTGGTGCGCACTTGACATCGTGCTTTTAACTTACTTAGTATGCCTATGTTTGCAACTTTACATGGCCAATAAAACTGCTGTCCATACTTAGTATAGCTGTCCACTAATTTGCTATCCCCGTCGGGGCTTCGCCTTTCGGGCGAAAGTCTTACTTTTTTTTTCCTATATTAGCTCTTTTCTTTCATGTTGGCGCACATATATGTCTTAAACTTGTTTTCATGGAATATACACGGTGGTAGTGCCAACCTGTGTCCTTGGCGTTTGTGATGTTTTCATCATCCTCATCATCAGCCTGGTTACGCCCACTGCAGGGCAAAGGCCTCTCCCATACTTCTCCAACAAACCCCGTCATGTACTAATTGTGGCCATGCCGTGCCTGCAAACTTCTTAATCTCATCCGCCCACCTAACTTTCTGCCGCCCCCTGCTACGCTTCCCTTCCCTTGGGATCCAGTCCGTAACCCTTAATGACCATCGGTTATCTTCCCTCCTCATTACATGTCCTGCCCATGCCCATTTCTTTTTCTTGATTTCAACAAAGATGTCATTAACTCGCGTTTGTTCCCTCACCCAATCTGCTCTTTTCTTATCCCTTAACGTTACACCGATCATTCTTCATTCTATAGCTCGTTGTGTCGTCCTCAATTTGAGTAGAACCCTTTTCGTAAGCCTCCAGGTTTCTGTCCCGTAGGTGAGTACTGGTAAGACACAGCTATTATATAATAGCTGTAATGTTTTAAAGTGATTATTATTCAGGCGTTCCGGCTCTTTAGCCTCCTATGCCGACCCAATTTCCCAAGTTGTCTACTAGCTTGGCCCGCTAGTTTCATGCTCGTGCTCCTGATGCCGTCGTGATCGTCCTGTCCTCGTCATTCCAGCTTCAAATTTCAACTCTCATTATGCCGTTCGCGTAACGTCATCATTGCCATAGAATTGTCTTCATTCTATTCTCTTCTTGACATCATTGTCTGGCTGTTGCCGTATCATCACCGCCACCACCTCAGAAATTTTATCCTATTGTCGTCGTCCCATCGTCCCCATGCTACTTTCATCGTCCAATCTGGCTGCCAGATAGGCTTCTTGCCTTGATGTGCAAAAAATACAACACGTAGAAAAAAAACTAAACTATGGCAATTTAACGGCAATTTTGCCAGCAGGTATAAAAAGTCTTTCTTCTCTAAGAAAGTGAAGAAAGCTAAAAAATGTTAATATTATACATGTTATTGGAATGCGGAAATGACATTGGTAAGAAATGGGACATACTAACAAATTATTTAAATAGCGAGAACAAAGCCGATATAATAAATGAAATCATTCGTAGTGTTAGAAAGTACAACACCTCATAAGAAATTGTCGATGTTATCGCAAATTTACTTTTTTGGTAGCGATTTCCATGCACCCACACAATTTAACGATTTATTCCAACGCCTACCTTACTTATTAATTTTGTTTCCAACCACACCACAGGCTATAGAGAACATTATACGAAACCCAAAAGAAACCAGCGCAGGTCTTGATAATGCGCATTCAAATTCCATCAGACTAATTGAACGTCTAAACTCAGAGGTTTTCGCCATCATTGTAATCCTCAGGCTTAAAATTGGAACTTTCCCGCAATAACTAAAAGAAGACAGAACTACTCCAGTATTCAAAAAGGTTAATCGTACCATAATTACTTATTAGAGACGAAAATGCACTCTACCCTTGTTAGCAAGATTATTGAACGGCTGGCAGAAAAGCGGCTAACAAATTAGCTAAATTGAGCATTCTTTCATGGTTCCGATATGGTTTCGGCAATGGCTATTGAAGCGAGCTCACTCTAATCTCCTTTAACCACCGCGTCTTATCCTTTAAACTTGAATCTATAGGAATAATAGGTCATGCTCGTACTTTATTACGAAAAACCTAAAAGATAGAACACAAGTAGTAAGAACTAACGGTGCTATTTCTAAATCAATGATACCAGAAGTTGGCGTACCATAGCGACCCGTATTAGGCCCCCTTTTGTTTTTATTATGTGTTAATGACCTACCTCATAACCTGCTTTTTTTTTAACTGCACTCCTTATGCCTATGACACAACTATCTTTAACTCTAACGATTGTCTAACCTAATTAGTTTGGAAACTTAATGCTGACTTAAGCAACATGATAAATTGGGGCAATATTAACTTACTCGATATAAATCCGTCTAAAACTAAATTTGATTTATTCGCGTCCCACAAATGCTCATTCGCATTCATTCTTCCGCTTTCCCTTAGAATAACCTTATCGCCCTTGTTGCTTGATGTGACTGTTTTGGTATAGAACTTAATTCTAATCCTAAATTTCATCAACACAGAGCCAACATCAGACAGAGGGCAAAATAGGGAATAAAGGCATTTGTAAAAGCTCGGTATGTACGTATCCGGACATACGGATGCACCTCCCGCCTGGATTACCACGACGTGAACACACCATGCTCTACCGTCTGTGGCTAGGCGTTGCCTTTACAAACGCCTATGCTTTCCGCATAAGAATGGCCAACATCCCCACGTGCGACACATGTAACATCGACGAGACGCTCGCACACATTATCTGTGTCTGCCCACGATACAGTGCTGAGAGACAAGTGATCTTCAGTGTACTGGACCAGTTGGACAATCGTCCACTTTCAGAACTAAAAGCTTTAGGCCAATGCTCCGAAAGAACATCCGCGTTGAAGGCCTTACTAGCGCTGGTAAGGTTCTTGCGGTCTACGGGGCTTCACGACAGATTCTAAGAATGCCATCCCTTACCGCTCTGTAGTGTACGCGCTTTGAACGTGCTTGTCTCCCTTTCTATCTCCCCCTTCTACTATGTTTCTCTTTTTAACCTTCTTAACCCTTCCCCCTGCGCAGGGTAGCCAACCGGAACTACCTCTGGTTAACCTCCCTGCCTTCCTCTGCATTATTTTCTCTCTCTCTAGTCATAAAGCACTACTCTCTTATTACACATTTATTAATTCATATATTAACTATGACAATGCATGTTGGTGCCATACTTTCCTATCCACTTGCAATCAGTACAAATCTTGCAAATCCAGGCTGTAAGAGTAAGCAGTTTTGGTGCTAACCATAGCAACGTGAAGAAGCCACTACTCAACTATAGCATTCTTACTGTAGACCAGTGTATTAACTTGAACCTTGGTGCCTTCTTATTGCGATAGCAATAATATGGACACTCAAGGGGCATTCCTGACATCACTGTTGGCGCCACTGCTATGTTCTGTATGAAGTCCAAGGGCGATAGCACCATCACCGTGCGCCGTATGCTGTATGTGCAAGTGAAAGCGCGCAAGGAGAGCCGACGATCGCGGCTCAATCTGGCACGCACGAGGGATGGAGGCGGAGAGCAAACTTCTTCCGTTGCGCGAATAGCCGTGGGGCAGCGTTCCGCTCCCCCCGCCCAACTGCGCATTTCGCAACCAGGCGCAAAGGGAACTGCCGATCATGGATCAATCGCGTGCTCGAAAAGGACGAAAGCGGAGAGGCAGTGAGAGAGAAAGAGGGCGACTTCGACCTTAGGCCAACAAGTGCGCACTGTGTAGGGCCGCGCGCCGTATCTTGAACGGGATCTGCAGAGGGCTCGCACCTTCGTGCGTGCCGTGTTCTCGCCGCTCTTGCGTTGAAGCGATATAGGGCAAGTTTACTTCGCTCGCTGCTGCTGCCAAGCTTTCTTTCACACTCTGAGAACAGTTTACGCCCTTTGGAGTGCCCCTTCTGCCACACAACGATAATCGTCATCTGTCTCGATGCGTTTCCTTTGTTTAACGCTGCCAGCTCAGTACTTTCCAGTAACGAACGTTATCAGCATGATAGCATTTCCTGTCGGGAATGCTATCATGCTGATAACGCGCGTGCCGTTCGTTACTGGAAAGTACCGGGCTCGCAGCGTTAAAGAAAGGAAACGCTTCAAGGCAGATGACGATTGTTGTTGCGTGGCAGAAGGGGCACTCCAAAAGGTGTAAACTGTTCTTACACTCTTAAAACGGTTGCACTGTTTGGGGTGCATATTTGTCCCACAACAATAATCGTCAGGTGACTTGCTTGCGTTTCCTTTCGTGAAAACTCGGCGCTCGCTACTTTCCTGTCGAGAATGCTGCGTCACCCAGATAACGCGCAAGCAGTTCGTCATTGGGAAGTATCGGGCTCGCAGCGTTAAAGAAAGGAAATGCGGACAAGACAAAGGACGATTATTGTTGTAGGACAAGATAAGCCCCAAAGGCTGTATTTCTTAAGAGTGCACACCAGCGTTCTGACAATTAGGGTGCGATCTTGTACGCGTTCCAAAATAGAACGGAGGCGGTCCGTTCCACCGAGCCGCACACGCTTGGTCAGTTTGAACGGTGTCGAACGCCATGACGTCAATTGTGAAGTGATATCTGCTGTCAATCATTCCGTGTTGTCTGCTATCGGACGAACGCAACGGAACGGACCGCCAATTTCGCGACGGAAAGAATGGACCGCCTCTGTTCGAGTTTGGAACGCGTACAAGATCGCACCCTTAGTGTCCTCGCTCATCGACTGTGATGTGTTCATGTTTTCTAGTGCGCGCTTCCACCACGCTTGATAATTCAGTTATTAAGCGAATGTTTCCAAGTTTCTACTGCCGATAAAACAATTATCCTTACTTCGTATAGCTTTCTTCGAATGTGCTATCGCAATCGATGCTTCGGCATTCGAGCCAAAACTGCTACTTTTTGTACCGACAACTCGATAACTCTCACCGCATTATTGTGATACCTCGATATTGTCTAACGAATACCAATATTACACAATTTGCATTAAACAATAGTGCTAAATCACCGCACCTCTCAAACATGCAGAATAAACGGCGGACGCACTAAGTGAGTATACAAGCAATTTCTCCGCTCTCTCACGCCACGGTAATTGACTGTGCGTGAGGCGCTCGAACGCAGGGGTAATTACCTACAGATCCCTATCCATGAGTATGAGGGCGTTTAAACCGTCACGAAGGTGGGAGGTGATGAGGTCACACACTCATTTGTCAGGTATAAATGCCCACGAGAAAGCTCCCACAATAGTAAGATCCTTTTACGTGGTCTGACCGGTATGACCTGCGCGGAGACGGGGCCAAGAATTCATTAATTGAAGAACAGCCCAGTCGTCAAAAGCTCATAGAGGCCAGCGTAGTGTTAGCGTTGGATTCGACATAGATGTCCCTTGCCCCTTAAGGTACGCATCAATTATAGTAGGCAGAGCGTGCATTATGCATTTATTTCCTCCTGGAACACACTACCTCCTACAATAAAATCATCTAAATCATTTGAATTTAAACTAAAACTCAAAGACCATATTTTATCTGCAACCATTTAGTTATGAATTTTTCTCCTTTTTTCCCTCCATATGTACACTTTGTTAACACTTACGCTACACGAATAAAAGTTAAGTTAGTTAGGTCTCATTAACCATTTACATAAAAGTAAATTGCTTAATAGTTGCTTCTGCCTTTTCCAGTGATCTGTTGTAATTTGACCAATGTAATAACAATAATTATTTTTTCTAGTATCTTGCGTATTTTACATCATCATTATCAACCTATTCACGTGCACTGAAGGACGAAGGCCTCTCCCTGCGATCTCCAATTACCCCTGTCCTGCGCCAATCGACTCCAAATAGCACCAGCAAATTTTCTAATTTCGACACTCCATCAAGTCTTCTGCCGTGCTCTACAGCGCTTCCCTATTCTTGGTACCCATTCTGTTACCCTAATAGTCCAACGGTTATCTAGTCTGCGCATTACATGACCTGCCCCGCGCCATTTTTTCTTTTTGTGTCTATAAGAATAACGTCTATGCCTGTTTGCTCTCTGATCCAAACTGCTCTCTTCATTCCATCGCTTTTTGCGCAGACCTTAACTTGTTCTCAAGCTTCTCTGTCAGCCTGCAAGTATCTGCGCCGTATGTCAGCACTGGTAAAATGCACTGATTGTACGCTTTCCTTTTCAATGATAACGGTAAGCTCCCATTTAGGGGCTGACGATGACTGCCGTATGCAATCCAACCCATTTTTATTCTTCTGTGAATTTCCTTTTCATGGTCCGGGTTCCCTGTGATTAGTTGACTTAGGTAAACGTACTCCTCCACAGACTCTAGAGGATGACTTGCGATCTTGAACTCTTGTTTCCTTGCCTGGTTATTTATCATTGTCTTTGTCTTCGGCATATTAATCTTCAGTCCCACTCTTACACTCTCCCTGTTAGGGTCCTGAATCATTTGTCGTAACTCGTCTGCATCGTTGCTGAACAGAACAATGTCGTCGGCAAACCATAAGGTTGTTGAGGTATTCGCCGTCGATCTTTACTCCTAAGCCTTCCCAGTTTAATCACTGGAATAGTTCTTCTAAGCACGCAATGAGTAGCATTGGAAAGATTGTGTCTCCTTGTCTGACTCCTTTCTTTATAGGTACCTCCTTACTTTTCTTGTGTAGAATTAAGGTGGCTGTGGAATTTCTGTAGATATTTTCTGAGCTCTTTACGCAAGCAGTCTGAACTCCTTGATTACGCAATGTCTTTATGATTGCTGGTATCTCTACTGAATCAAGTGCTTTTTCGTAATGTATGAAAGCCATATAGGGAGGTTTATTGTACTCTGCGGATTTCTCAATAACCTAGTTAATGACTTAGATGTGATCTATTGCAGAGTAACCTTTCCTGAAGCCAGCCTGCTCCCTTGGTTGACTAAATTCCAGTGTTGTCCTTATTCTGTTGGAGATTATTTTGGTAAATATTTTATATAATACTGGGAGTAAGCTAAAAAGCCTATCATATTTTAGTTCATTAACATCAACCCTTTTGTGAATCAGTAAAATGTTTGCATTCTTCCAGTTTTCTGGGACCCTTGCAGTCAATAGAAACTTCGTATAGAGAGCCGCCAGTTTTCCTATCATGATGTCTCCTCCATCTTTCAATAAATCGACTGTTATTCCATCCTCTCCTGCCACTTTTCCCCGTTTCATGCCTTGTAAGGCCTTTCTGACCTCATCTCTAGTTATAGGAGGAGTTTCTGTATACTGTTCATTATTGTTTTGAGTAGAGCGCTCCTGAGTTGTCTGGGTACTGTAAAGGTCATTGTAGAATTGCGTTGTAAGGCCTTTCTGACCTCATCTCGAGGTATAGGAGGAGTTTCTGTGTACTGTTCATTATTGTTTTAAATAGAGCGCTCCTGAGTCGTCTGGGTACTGTTAAAGTCAGTATAGAATTCTTCCGCTGATTTTACTATATCTTCCAGATTCCAGATGATATTACCCTGCTTATCTTTTAGTGCATACATCTTGGTTTGTCCTATGCCAAGTTTCCTTCTCACTGATTTCAGGCTGCGTCCATTTCTTACGGCTTCTTCAGACTTTCTGACTTTATAGTTTTGAATATCACTTATTTTCGCCTTGTTTATCAGTTTTGACAATTCCGCGAATTCTATCTTAACTCTTGAGCGGGACACTTTGATTCTTTGTAGTTTCTTTATTAGGTCCTTTGTTACTTGGGAGAGCTTGCCTACTGGTTGCCTTGGTGCCTTGCTTCCCATTTCAATCGCTGCCTCTGAAGCCAGCCTCGTTACGGTTTCATTCATTACCTCCATGTCATCATAATCATCTCTCTGCTCTAAGCCTGCATACTTGTTTGCAAGCACCAGCCTAAATTTCTCTGCTCTTACCCTTACTGCCTCTAAGTTGACCAGATTTTTCTTGACGAATTTTACTCTTTCTCTCTTTAAATTCAGGCGGATCCTGGCCCTTACTAACCTTTGATCACTACATTTTACCCTACCTATTACTTGAACATCCTGCACTATGCTGGGATCGGCAGAAATTTTAAATCAAGTTCATTTCTTGTTTCACCATCCGGACTTTTCCAGGTCCATCTTCTGTTGCTACGTTTCCTGAAATATATCCGTCGACAGACACATGATCTCGTACAGCACGAGTCACAGATTTTTAGGGGTGGTCCTTGACAAAAATCTCTCCTGGACCCCTCATGTGAATTATGTGAAAAAACGCCTGACAGGAATTTGCCATATGTTTAAGTTCCTTGCAGGAAAGACCTGGGGAGTGCCAATACACTCTATGCTGCAACTGTACAGGGTCCTCTTTATTGGATTCCTGCGATACAGCCTACCTGTCATGTCCAACACCTGCAGAACTAACCTGAACATAATCCAAAGCATCCAAGCCCAAGCACTCAAGATATGTCTCGGTCTACCGCGGAGTGCGTCAACGACTGAAGTTATTGCAGTGGCTCAAGATTTCACTATTAGAACGCACATTAGCATTGAAACAATGCGTGTGCACCTAAGACACTTCGCCCGGAACCCTACCCACCACCTAGCAAGTCTCCCAGTAGATAGGCCCCACACGACATTCAGTGCGACTGTCTTCGCGCACCGTGACTCTTTCAGGTCAGGTTACACACCTGCGGCAAGGCCTTCTATTCCTCCATGGTGTATGCGCCGTACTCAAGTGAACCTTACAGTCCCAGGACTTCAGAAAAAGTCGGACTTGCCATCATCAGCGCTCAAGCAACTAACTTTATTTCTCTGGTACGAGAAATACAACGACTGCACACACGTCTACACTGATGGATCAACTACATCAACCAGTTCCGGCGGCGCTGTAGTTATACCAGCAATGAGAATAACCAAGCGGTTCAACACTTCCCATGTCACTACGTCTACAGCTGCAGAGCTCGCGGCTCTCCGCGACGCGCTTGAAGTGATAAATACTGAAAGTCCTAGAAAATGGGCAGTCTTCTGCGATTCCAGGCCGGCCTTGCAATGTGTGCATTCATTTCTCCGACATGGAACTAACGATCAGCTCACGTGCGAAATCGCGGAACTTGTCCATCACTTAGGAGAAAAAGGCCATGATATCTCTTTTCAGTGGATACCAGGTCATTGCGGTATCATTGGTAATGAAGACGCCGATAAAGCAGCTCGGACGTCAAACCAAGAAGACCGCTGCGTCCCCATTCCGCTCTCAAGGACCGACGCCGCGAGACAACTTGGCATTCTGGCACGCACGATCTCCTTAGCAGAGTGGAATAATGTACATACAAGACGCACAAGACTGCACCGACTAAACCCATCACTTCAACTCAGACCTCCAGCCGGTGTGCACCGGCGTGAAGCGTCTCTTCTGTGTCGGTTATGGCTTGGAGTGGCCTTCACGAATGCCTACTCAGCACTAATTGGAATGGCTGATAGTCCTGCATGTGATGTTTGCGCATGCGAGGAGAACATTGACCACATATTGTGCCATTGTCCTCAATTTCAAGCCCAAAGACAGTATTTGTCCGACACATTGAGGAAACTAGACGATCGTCCTCTGAGTGAACAGACAATATTAGAGCACCGTCCCGACCGATCATCGGCTCAGAAGGCAGTGAAGGCACTTTTGTGTTTTCTCAGAACTTCTGGTTTGCTCGAGCGACTTTAACTGAAGTGCTGTCCGTACGCGTACCTACACCTTCTCTCTCCCTTCTTTCTCTTCCCCTTCTCCCTTCCCCCAGTGTAGGGTAGCCAACCAGACTATTGACTGGTTAACATCCCTGCCTTCCTGTATTCTTCTCTCTCTCTCTCTCCTGAAAAAGGTATTCATTATTCTTGGCTAATTCCTTTCTGCAAATTCTACCAGCATCTCGCCTCTAGCGTTTCTAGAAAAGACACCGCAGTTGCCAATTGCGAGTTCACCCGCCAGCTCTTTCCCCCCTTTTGCATTGAAGTCCCGCCTTACTACTGTATACCGTGTCTGCACTTTTGTCATCGCTAATTAAACATCTTCATAAAACTGATCTATTTCCTCATCGCCGTGACTGGACGTTGGAGCGTAGGTTTGTACTACCTTTAATTTACACCTTTTATTGAGTTTGATCACGACTACTGCTACCCTCTCGTTGATGCTGTAAAATTCGTCAATGTTGCCCGCTATGGCTTTATGGATTACGAATCCCACTCCGTATTGCTTATTATTCGGAAGACCTCTATAGCAGAGGACATGGCCGTTATTCAGCAATGTGTAAGCCTCACCAGGTCTTCTAATCTCCCTAAGGCCGATGATATCCCAAACAATTTCTGATAGTTCTTCGAAGAGTCCTGCTAAGCTTGCCTCACTCGAGAGGGTTCGGGTGTTGCAGACGTTGCAAGGGTCAGTTTCCATTGGCGGCCTGTCCGGCTTATTTTACATGCTGTACATATTACCGGATGTTCCGTTTACTTTCTGATATTATTTATATCAGTATTGTTTTAAAGCAATACTACGTTTACTATTTATTTTTTTTACATTCATTGTTCCAACTGTTCCTATCTTTACTTATACACTGTACAGAAGGCCCCATTCCAGACTTTGACCTTGGGACCTCATCCTGCATAATATTAATTTCTACTACAGCTTGTTTAATAATAAGGAAACATCATTCGTTTGTTGATTCGTCGAGGCCATTCCTCCTTGGTCATTTCATCGCCATCATCAAAAGGACTAAACCAGCCAGTTCGCACACAAATTAGAAGTAAATCACAGCTAAAATGAGACCAAACAAGAAATTGCTTCACCGGGACAGCACACTGTCTTTTGCCTTACTGTGTCGTAATACCATTTCTTGTTCTGCACGGTTTTACCACTGTATATCTTACAAATCCTAACCATGCTGTGATCATTGATTCTTGATTATACCGTCGATGTAACACCACCTGCGTCGTTCAATAGACATTATTCCTTTGTCGTCATACAGTTGTCATCGTTGTCACCCTACTGTAGTTCTGCTGTCGTCATTACGCAGTCATCATTATGCTATTATCACCATTGCAGAACAGTAATCGTACATTTCGCATGCCTTCGTCATCCTACAGCCTTTGTTGTTCCGTCGACGTCATTCTACTGTCGTCAGTACGTCGTCGTCATCAAGTCGTCATCATGCCATTATGTAAGACATATATGGCGAGTTAGTGTCATATGGCCATATGCCCTTTGGTGAGCAAGTGCCATAGCGCATTGTGTCGATCCCGGATACAGTGTGTTTCACATGTAGCCGAAGCAACAGTAATGTCGAAATGACCATAACAGTTTCTATGTAATGGTGTGTTCAGCAATATGGTGTGTCGCTGGGTTTCTAGAATGCTAATCGCAATAACGTGGATAATCATCGTGAGATCTGTTTATTCGGAATGTTCGTCTTTAAGCTTCCGCACATTGATAATTGATTTTTTTAAAATTCCAGCAGGAAATGCACTGAAATGTTGTCTGAGAACGTTTTTTAAATTTTGGAGCCAGATCTCCGGTGACGTATCCTGCTGGAAAAAATGTTTACAACTGGCCCTATGGGTAATAATTGGTAAAATATTATACAGACTTCTTGCGCGAAATGCATGGAGTATCGTGATATACTTTCCTCGTGTGGATGCTTATGCAGCACAGTATTAAGAATGCCAATTTGTTCAACCTCCCTGATGCTTCTCGGAGCCGTTTCTAAAAGATGCGCACGCGCTTACATGAGGCTGGCGTAATCGTGATTTTCGTTTGTAATGAAATGTAGAAAACCACATGAAAGCTTGACAAATATAGATCCAAGGCAACGGGCTCATCAAGCACCATATAGTGGGAACAGTGTTCGAAGGCTCATGGTAATCGATGGTATTGCAATAAGCTGGTGAACGGCTTTTCTACGTGGTGTGCCTAACCATGCAATGTGGCAGAACAGGAGAGCCATTCAAAGTGCTTTACCTTTAGGCTCTCTCTACACTTCTGAAACTCGTGACAATGAAGCACCTTGACTGCAATCTCAAAGGTATCTCGAAGATGAATAGGAATTGGGTGTCGTGTAGAGAATATTGCAGACTACTGACCCAGCGCGAATACAGACCCTAAGCGAATACCCGGATAAGAGCGAAAAAGATAAACCAACAGAACAACTAAAAAAATCGGTAAAAAGCAAAGATGTGAACTTGGATGCCAGTAGTGCATCTCATCCTCCTCATAACGCCAAATTTCCTACCGCGCCGGGATACATTTGAAGATACACTGCATACTTTAGAGATCAATTTATAAGCCGTTCAGCTAATAAACAAACCACCATTGCGCCGTTACTTGAAGTCTTTGTTTCCTATTTCTACGCAACATGTAATCCTATGATATTTTTATTCCTATGCTATATACCGCTCCTAAGCTGCGCTGAAATGCAAGCACCAAATCAGGCGTTTGCACAATGTGAGACGCGTACGCAGTGATTTCCCTAGGAAAAAAGTCATGAATGATGCTCGTCGAGGGAGGAATGATGATGACAGATGTGTAAAAAGTGAATTACGACACATGTTTAGTCTATTTATAGATTTCGTACTCATTCCGTCACAATGGCACCTGGAGGTTTTGGAGGACTGACCAACAGTGTCATCACTCGGTGCGTCCCAGTGGCGCCTAACCTAAGATTTAGTCCTTGAAAATTAAGTAAATACATGAAGCGTTCAATATAATATGTTATTTCGTTATGAAATTGGTGTGCTTTAGAGATACCTGTAAGCCCACTTTATACGCGAAGCTTTCATGTAGGTATTATTTTATTAGGCGGCGTAGAAGTGCGCCTAATGGAAAAACTGTCCGACAGAGTACACGGGCTGTGCAATGTCATTCGCTGGAACTAGCATCGGGCGTCCATATCACATTCGTATGTATGTCGAAAAATATACCCGTCATAATAATAACCAACCCAGCATCAGACAGCAGTCACGCCAAACTCGGGAGGGTAGGCATTGATAGTGTGGGTTTAGAACTGTAGCGGGGAAAACACTGGGCGGATCCTGGACCAAGCATGCACCGCTGCATGTGGAAAACGGAAAACAAAGAAGAAATTGAGCTGAAACAACCGCAAACAGAGGTGGAGAAGCTTTTGCAGTGACCGACCAAACCGCAAAAGCCCCTCCCGCTGACCGTAATGCAGATTTACTCCTCGCCGAGGAGAAGGAAGACGAAGTGCTTCTCTTGCGGAACACATCTCGCCCGTCTCTGTGCTTTTCTGGACTTCTCACTGCACCTGTGGGGTCTACCGCCCCCTCCATCGCGGTGATGGATGTACAACACCCCGAGGATCCTCCCGGTTCCCGTTCACCCGCGGACATCGGTTCGAGGAAGCGAGGAAATACATCGAGTGGTAGCGAGGACACAGAGCTGTACTCCGCATCAGGTGACGAGTCCTCGGAAGACAGCTTTCGACTTGTCCAGTACCGCAAGGCCAAACGAAGAATTATCAACTCATCTTCGGCGTCCAGCTCGAACACTGTGAAAACAGCGCCTCAACGATGGCCTCACTCCATCCTGTTTGTGCCACAGAACGCTACCGACAACCTGCGCGTCCTCAACAGGCAAGCACTCTCCGTGTATCTCGAAAATACTGTGCCAAACGAGATTAAGGATGTCAGGATAAACACTAGGCGAAACATCCTGGCAATTGATGTGATGAACCCGAGCGCGCTGACCATACTACAACATGTAACGCAGCTGGGAAACATCAAGGTCCGATCCATCATGCCAACGAATGGTGCCACAATAACAGGAGTCATCTATGACATTGACAATGAAATTCCTAATGCAGACCTCCCAGTTCTTATAAAACCAGCAAGTGAACGCAACGTCATTGTGCATGTTTGTCGCCTCGGCAACACACGTTGTGTGAGACTAACGTTCAAAGGCGACTGCCTTCCACCCTACGTGAAAGTCGGCCACTTTCGCCATCAGGTTCGCCCATTTATTCCAAGACCAATGCAATGCTACAATTGTCAGAAGATAGGCCATGTGAAGGGTGTCTGCAGAAATTCGGCCGTGTGCCCTCGATGTGCCGAACCCCACTCAGAAGACAACTGCAGCGCAATCAAGTTGAAGTGTCCTAACTGTCAGGGTGATCACTGCGCCTCCTCCAAAGACTGTCCCCAGATCAAGAAAGAGATCACCATTCTTAAACAAATGGTGAGAGACAACTCTACCCACAAAGAGGCTGCTGTGAAAGTACGGCGAAGACGACGTCACCGTCGAAGGTCTTCACGACGGAAAACATCAAGTTTTCAGGAACAGTCAACTCGTCAAGCAGCATCACCAGCGAAAGTTTCCAGCCCTCCGAACACCGATGTTGGAAGGGAGAAAACTGCCAGATCTCTCTCCACCCAGGAATGGCCGCCACTTCCACGTACACGACCGCCAGAGGAGCCACAGCAGAAGCCGCCCCCGGTGCAGCAAGGTGCTGTACCCGAGCAGTCGCGGAACACAGATGAGCAAGTGATAGCACTTATTAGGCCTTTAATGAATGCCATTCGCGTGCTGCTAAGCAACATGCACACACCGTCTGCCAGAAGTGCGCTTCAAGTACTGGACGCTCTGAGTCCGGTGCTTGCAACCCTTGAGTAGATCATGGCTCCACAGCCACGGTCTTTTAGGGAAGAGGTCCGACATGCAGCTATTTTCCAGTGGAATGCACGCGGACTCAGAGCGCGCCTTTCGGATTTCCGTCGCTTCGTGTACGCCAATATGTTTCCTATTATCGTCATTTGCGAGCCGAACTTAACGAACACAATCAGGCTTTCTGGATATGAATTATTTATGTCGTCAACTGTTTATGAAAACAGTAAGGTTTTGGTGTGTATTCGCCGTGACCTCACCTACACTCGTCAGCCTGTACCACCTGATGACAATAATCAATACATATGCCTAAACGTAAGGAAAAAGAATTTGGCCTTTACTTTTGTGGGCGCCTACCTATCTCCGTCAAGTCGATTTGATTACAAAAGACTGCAAGACATCCTTTCCTCAACCTCCAATCCCTGGGTCATCATTGGAGATTTCAACGCCCATCATACACTCTGGGGAAGTCCGATGATCAACGCAAGAGGCAGAGCTCTGGTATCTTTCGCCTCCAGTAATGAACTTTGGCTGCTGAATGATGGAAGTCCTACCTTCTTACGTGGCTCCACCTACAGCAGCTGTCTTGACTTGGCTTTCGTCTCACGAAGCCTTGTCAGACGTGCAGGGTGGTTTGCGGACATAGAGACTCACGGAAGTGACCATATCCCCACGTACATCAAGATCAGAGGATTGTCCCCTTCCAAAATACGGGATACGATCCAAAGAGTGGACTGGCCTAAATTTCAGTCTATAATGGAAGAACACTGTGACGCCAATCCATTTTTCGACTTGGAAGAGGCAATTAAGAGCGCGGTGCAAGACACTATGCGCACTCTCACATGCTCTTCGAAACTGAACGAATTTGACGTGGAACTAGAAAGACTTCGAGCAATCCGACGACGTGCTGAACGAAGGTACCGACGTACGAAAACAATGGACGATCTACGGACTGCCAGGCGCACGCAAAAGAAGATACAGCGCCGGTTAGACAAGCTCGAATCGCAACGTTGGGCTGCCTTCTGTGAGTCGCTAGATCCACGCAAGCCTTTATCGCAACTATGGAGAACGGTGCGCGGACTGCGGACACTTCCCGTACAGCGATTCCCATTCAAGGCACTTGCCCTCTCTCAAAAGAGATCGGAGATTGACGTGGCAGAGGATTTCTGCGCCAGATTATCCGGCCAACTCATAGCTACCAACATTCCGTCGCCTTCGATCAGCTGTCCGCCATCACGTGATCACCGGTTGGATCTACCTTTCTCGATCCACGAACTTCAGGCAGCATTAGCTTTGTGTAGCCGCACATCAGCGCCAGGACCTGACGGAATTTCCTACCGAGCTCTGTGTCACCTGGGGGAGCGAGCCAGAGGTGTTCTTCTTGAGGTATACAATGAATCTTGGAGAAATGGCACGCTACAAACAACCTGGAAGACAAGTCGCCTTGTTCCACTGCTGAAGCCTGGCAAGTCGCCATTGGAGCTCTCATCATATCGCCCGATCGCGTTGGCGAGCTGTGTGGGCAAAGTAATGGAGAGGATGGTACTAGGACGCCTGGAGTGGTACTTGGAGTACCACAACACCTACCCAGATGCCATGGCGGGCTTCCGACGCGGTCGATCATCGATCGATAACGTCGTCGACCTGGTCACCTACATTCAACATGAGAAATGCCGTAAGCGTCTCTGCGCGTCTTTATTCCTCGACGTTAAAGGGGCGTATGACAACGTTACGCATGAAGCCATCCTCTCTGCTCTCGCAGAGGTAGGAGTGGGTGGACGGATGTTTCAATGGATACGGAGCTATCTATCCATGCGATCCTTCTTTGTAAGCACGGAGGAAGGCCATACTTCTCTACATTATAGCTACCGCGGCGTCCCCCAGGGCGGTGTACTTAGCCCCATGTTATTTAATATAACACTAATTGCTCTCCTTGAGCACGTACCAGCCACAGTCAGGGTATCAATGTACGCGGATGACATCTGCCTATGGACATCTGCAGTAACACGCCTACAGCTGCGAGCGAGAATCCAGAAAGCCGCCACACAAACTGTTCTCTACCTTCGTAATCGAGGCCTGGAAATTTCCTCAGAGAAATGCGCACTAGTGCCATTTACGCGCAAGCCCATGGCCAACTACAGTGTAATGATAAATGGCCAAATAATACGACGGGTCCGATCGTACAAGTTCCTAGGTGTCATAATCGACAGGGACTTGTCATGGAGCCCACACGTATCATACATGAAAAAACGGTTGGCAGGCATCTGCCACCTGTTCAAGTTTTTCGCTGGCAAGACCTGGGGAATGTCGCCAAGTGCGATGTTGCAACTGTACAGGGTGCTTTTCCTAGGATTTCTGCGATACAGCTTGCCAGCAATAAACAACATTGGTAAAACAAATCTACGCACAATACAAAGTCTTCAGGGTCAAGTGCTCCGGATCTGTCTAGGCCTGCCTCAGAGTGCTTCAACAGTGGCTACGATAGCAATCGCTGGAGATCACCTTGTCAAGACCCACATTGAAATTGAAGTGCTCAGGACCCATATAAGGCATCTGACCAGGACTCCTCGTCACCACTTGGCCTCCCTAACAGCGGACAGACCACACACATCTTTCAGCCGGACAATAACAGCATATGACGAATCATTGCCAGCTTGTTTTACCCCGGCTGCGAGACCTTCGATTCCTCCATGGTGCCTCGCTCAGCCAAAAATCAACCTCACAATACCTGGTATCTCGAAAAAAGCTGATCTATCATCGCCAGCCCTTAGACAGCTCACGCTACTACATTTGTACGAGAACTACCGTGATTCTACGCATATTTACACTGATGGATCTGTCCTTCCAAGTAGCACCGCGGCGGCAATCGTCATACCAGCGAAAGCTACAACAATCAAGTTTAAGACGACCCACGCGACAACATCGACGGCAGCAGAGCTCGCAGCGCTCTTTACTGCCCTTCATCACATTGGTGATGAACCACCACATAAATGGACAATATTCTGCGATTCGAAGGCGGCACTGCAGTCTCTACTGTCACCTCTGCGACGTGGACCACACGAGCAACTAATATTCCATATTACAGAGACTTTGCAACATATAAGTGAAGCAGGCCATGAGATAACCTTTCAGTGGCTTCCAAGTCACTGCGGGATTATCGGCAATGAACGGGCGGATCACGCTGCCCGCTCAGCCCATACTGAGGAACGCTGCGTCCCGATTCCTCATTCTAGAACTGACGCAGCACGGAAGCTCCGCCTACTTGCTCGGCAGTGCACCGCGTCGCAATGGAATGAACCACAATTAAGAAACACGCGACTGTACTCATTTGACCCAACATTAAGTCTTCGAGCGCCATCACAGCTTCGCCGTAGAGACGCCACGCTTTTATATCGACTTTGGTTGGGCGTTGCCTTTACTCAAGCCTATGCATTCCGCATAGGGATGACCGACAGCCCAACCTGTGACCACTGCGGCCATGAAGAAACAATTGGCCATATTCTGTGTGCCTGCCCGCAGTACAGTACACAGAGGGCATGCCTTCGCCACGAACTTGACAAACTGGACGAACAAGCGCTATCCGAAAAAAGAATTCTACAACATCGAGAGGACCTACCGTCACAGAAGAAGGCCGTGCAAGCGCTATTGCGCTTTTTGCGATCTACCGGCCTGTGTGAACGACTTTAACTGGAACGCCTTTTTGTGTGTGTGCCTCCATGTGTGCGTGTTTTTTTTTCCTTTTTTTAGCGTTTTCCTCTCTGTCATCTTTCTAACCCCTATCCCCCATCCCCAGTGTAGGGTAGCAAACCGGAGACTCATATCTGGTTAACCTCCCTGCCTTTCCTCTTCATTCTCTCTCTCTCTACTCCTCGCCGAGAGCCCTCTTTTTCTTCCTATTGGTATTACAGACGGCATGAAAACAACAACAAAAACAACAACGAAAGTGGTTACAGGCGAGTGCCTACTTGTCCTCAAAATGTCACCGCAAGTAGGCTTGGCTGAACAGGTTTCTTGCATACTGATGAGTAGGCTCACGAAACAACCGAATAAGGCCGTTGCAGTGGCAGGCTCTCTGCGGAAAAAATATCCAGTCTCTGTCTTTTCCCTCTACACTTGTGTGACGCACCCTAAAAAAAGGAACTGGAGTTGTGCTCCATGTGATATTTTAGATTCAACTGTCTGTGGCTGTATGTTTTTGTCTTCGCAGACGCTCCTTCACTTCACAGGCATCCTACTATCCACCGAGCTGCGGACAGTGCCACAAGAAGTGTAAAAGAACAATATTTAAAAGGCGCTATCATCAATTTTTGCTATAAGGAGCTTCTTAGAAAATAAGACTGCTGCATTGCTTTCAGGAAAAATATGAACGTAGAACCAATGCAGTGCCTCGGATATAGGGGCCGGATATAACGACCGTCTTTCGCGTAAGATCCCGTATTGGGAGTTTTGAGGCACAAACAAACAAATAAATAAATAAATAAATAAATAAATGCGCCAACATATTGTTCAATAAATGTCCTTAAAAAAGCTCAAACGGTGCCATTGGCTGAAGCCGATGTAACAAAGACATGATTCAGCATTAGCGCTTATATTTTTGCCATCACACTACCCCCACGTCTTACTTTAGTATGGTTGGATGGAGGAAAGAAGTCATTGCTAGATCACGCATGATACAATGGGAATTAAGCATACCCTCACACGAGGGGTTCATAGAGGCGTAGCTCATGTGTGCTTTCGTCTGTACAAACAGGAATAGTTGAGTTTGAGAGAGCTCACTATGTCATAATAGGAACAATGTGGTAAAATAAAGCTGGTAGCTATTCGGGAGCTGTACGGCCTACGTATGCACAATATGTAGCAAAAATTTCGTCCTTGCTCGGCGCATATTATAAACGCTCCTTGAAACTTGCCATTTTCTCTCTGAAACTACCACATGACCTCCTTCCCACACATTACACGCCCACATTTTCGTCCACTTTGACATTCGCTGTGCTGACGCATAAAGACATAGATTTCCGAGAGAATTGCGTGTTCATAGATTGATAGATAGTTAGATTGATGGAGTGATAGTTCACAGACCTCGCGAAAACATTCTGACAGCCCTGAAAGGCTGCTTCGTACCACGCACTAAATGAAAGTAGTTAGAATGAGACTGGAGCAGAGAGTTGTAGAGTAAGAATGTTATGGGTTTAGGATTAATGCATCCAACACAATCTACGATACATGCTACTGGATACAGTTTTATTATGAGGTAGCTAGCGTGCTTTTCCCATGACATATTAGAATAGAACACAATGCCTAAGCACTTAAAATAATCGACAATGTCTCTCGTGAGTTCAGAGTAATACTCTGATGTAGAAGGGCAAGTTTGTTTTTTGGTCAAACTACAACTGCTTCAGAACTTTGGAGGAGTTTAGATAAAGAGCCCGGATCATAACCTAATGTTTTAAACAGCATTTCACTGCTACAGTTGTTCTTTTACCAATGGCTTCTCCGATTTCGACACTTTTCTTTCCATTTTCAGAAATGTTAGCGAAAACTAAGAGGATTTATCAAGATTTCCTCATGAAGACACTGCAGTAATGTATCATAGCTGCATTCCTAATACAGCGAAAGCTCGAGGTATTTGCTGTAGCAAAACTTACCCATGTAGTGGCAAATGTATTACACTGAAACGAAAAATCTGATATTACACGCAAAGAAATCCATTCTCCCTGTACCAGTAGCTCCATTGCCACAGCGATCTGCGGTAGCCACCTTCTATTCCGTTTGGAACGGGGTCCCACTATGTTATAAGTTATACTCTACGTTATAGCACCCTAGGTTTTGACGCTTCTTCGCCGCAGCGCAATAGATTGACTGGCATGACATCGGCGCCATACTAACAATCTAACACCCACACATACGCATCCCCTGGCACATACACACCCACACAGAGATACACACACTTGCTTGACAAAGAAAAACGTTGGTCCATCGGATAACGGTTTATGGAAACCCAAGTGGTGTTGGGTAGTTGCCGGCAATATTATTCACATAGCATTTGCGTTAAAGATTGTTTGAGTTAAACAAATGGTGATTACAAGACAGACAAGAACACGCAGAAAAGGGTTCCTAGATAATAGCTTGCCAAATGCGGTGGTGGAATCTGCATGAACTTTCATCTTTTTTTTTTCTGAAATGAGAAAGCCGGAAGCGAGCTATAGAAATTTCAAGCGAAGTAATTAATCCTTCTAGCTAAATGACTGGAAAAAAAGACATCACATACACATATTTTTTTTTCCAAATTAGCATATAGAACTTCAAGTCTTTTCATAGGCAAGCAGGATCACGGATTAAATATACGAGCGCTCATCGTTATAACGCGACCAGAATTGCTCATAAGCGGAATCCCACCAAGATATTGAAAGCGGCAGGGGGGGTCTGTTCATTAAATTTCGGTTTGGCATCCAGTTGAAATCCTTCTTAAGGGGGACTCACACGCGTTTAATTATTCTGACGAGTAACGTAAAAAGTAACATACAACTACACCAAAATGAAACCTGCGATGCTTGCACGTGCGATAACAAGCTTCTCCTCATTATGCCGCAAAGCCGACCACCAGCTCACTCAGCCGCGGTCATACTGTCTCAAATCGCTGCGCCCGGAGGGGAAAGAGATTACCCGCTAGTCTTCCTACTTTGTTGTAGAAAATTATGGGAGTCTTCTTGAGCAAGTCGATGCCAGCTATGCAGGCTGGTTAGCCCATGGAACAGCGGGTTGAGATGTCAGGATGGGAGGAGCTCAGTGAGTGTGCGCACCAAGCGTGCAGATTGTATCGAGAATTTCATAACCTGGCCTTTCCTGCGTACCCAGAGCGCATAATTAATTCCTATGGTGTACTCAGCCGCTAGCCACTTTACTGCCAAGCACTTCTCCGTGCTTCCGGCGCCTTGCTAATAAACGCTGATAGAGACGTTAAAGTCCTCTTTCTATCTCAGGCAGGAGTCGCCAGCGAGTGGTCTCTGCGGTCCTCACTTTCCTTCAGTCTTATCTTATGCGTAATGCTATTTTCTTTTTTACGCTAAAACAGAAAATTCTGCCACGCGCTTCCAGCTTAAGCAACGGGGTCTATTATACGTGGGCTAACGTATTGGTAGCATGCAGATCACCAAGCCTCAGTAGACCACTTATATTCTACAACTTTTCACCTCACTTGCAGGCATTGGTTACACGTGATCAAAGGAAAGAAGTTCCTCAAATGATACCACTTGGAAGCGCGGATGTGGCTCTGAGAGTTACTTTTCCCTGTTATTTTTTGTGCTGTGACCATTCTTGCGCTTTATTATAATGTTAAGTATACACCTGCCGGGATACTGCAACAAGTTTACGCCGCTAAATGATCTCTCACTCCTCAACCATCCCGATAAAGCCAGAGCTGCTTGTGAACCTGTCTAACAGTGCATTTGACAACCTCACATTTTCTCTTCCAATTTCACGTGCTTAGTCTACCCGAACACTTTTTCTTATCTTAATCCTTTACAGGGAAGTTTGATTCAGTGGCATAAGAACTGTACGTTTGTTTTCGTAGGATAAATATGGCAACGACACCAAACGTATCTTAAGAGCGTCTTTACCATAATGAAATGGCGGCTTTCTGCCGCTTCTGGCCTCGCTTTTACTTTGCCGCATCATTGTCTTTACCACCGCAGGTGCAATGAATGCAAGCGGAGTACTGTGCACTCTGTCGGTGCAAGACAAATAAAATACCTTACCGGGCCCTCCGCCCTCTCTGCTCAGTTTTTAGCGTTCGTTTATAGCAGCTGACGTCAAGAAAGTTAAATAAGCAGGAAAAATGAGCTTTTGTAGACTTAGAGATAGAGGAAAAAAAAAGGATAAATCAAAGGCAGGGTGGTTAACCAGGACTGAGCCTGATTGGCTATAGATTTACAGAGGCAAGCAATTATTATTTATTGAACACCAGAATACAAACCACCACTAGTCATCCAAAGTGCTGCGCACCATTTCTTCGTCTTTAGTATATTTTTACGGAGGCAATGAATGATGATACACTAAATGCGAGAAAATCGTGCTAAACAACCTGGATAAGATGTGGTCATTTATACTCTAGTGCTCAATAAAGCCCATAATACGACAAACTGGAAAACGCCGTGATCACTGTTGAGTGGCCCCGTAGCAAATGTAAAGAATCGTTGGTTCAACTTTCCTGACACAGTCACCTTCACATTTGACCAAGTTCATCTAGCTACCTTTTTTCACTCTACAAGTTTTACTTTATCACTAATTCTCTATCTCTCCTTCATTTGCTGCTGTGTTTACCGTAGCTAATTTTATGTGCCGATATGACAGTTTGGCGTCTCTACGGGTATATATTAAAATTGCCGCAAACTTCGCAAGTTTAAGCATTCTAAGAGGCAAATAGACATGTACAAACACCACCAGTATTTGCCTACTTCGACGAGGATGCCGATAACGAAACCCGCATTGACAGAAGTAGTGTACAACTCGGCGCCATGCCTATCCAGAGAAAAGGTGGCCTTGCAAGCCTCGTTGCTTACGGAAAACGGTCGCTGTCGAAAGCAGAAGCGAAATATTTTACGACGGAAATGGAGTGCCTTACTATAATTGGACCTAAAGAAAGATTTACCAAAGCTCTATGGTAGGCTGGTCAATGTCGTAAGTGACTACCGCCTCTAGTGTTGGCTGGCGAATTTGAAGGACCCTTAAATCTGCAAGAGTTCGGCATCACCATAATCTACAAGTCAGGACGGAAACACTCAAGAAATACACACATCGTTTATTCCCGTACATACCCAACGAGGCCACCTTCTGCCTATTGTTGAATTATCTTACTGCATTTGCAGCTTAATCAAGAGAACATCGGGGTCTCTTCCTAACTCCACGTACAGCATTGACGTCAACAATTTGTGATACCTGACTTATCAGCAGTCAGTTCCGCAATTGTTTTGTGTAAACATAAAGAGAGTCTGAATTTTGAAAAGCGCCTGAAGCTTTATTTCATGGCACCGAAGACCTTCAATAATGGGATGTTCAGTACAACAGGTTAGCAAAACTATGAAACCAATCAGTAATAATACAAACCTTGGTCCCTATAACATAACACTATTCAAATCAGTTTTTATTAGGGCCTTAGTAGTTCATGGGTGGAAAAATCTGTTGTCCGGCATTATCGAAAGATTGAACGTCCGGCGTTATAGCGTCAAAATTCAATGGCACGAAAATTGAGGGTGCCACCCACGACTATTGGTGGGACTCGAGTCCACAACCTTTGGTGTTAATTAAGGCAAAGTTTATTAGGGCACTCCAACCAACGACCTTTGATGTTGATTTAGGCAAAGTCAATTAAGGCACTTGAACCCACGAACTCTGGTGGGTCCAAAATTCAATGGCATCGAAATTGATGGTGCCACCTTTGATGGTCCCACCCACGACTAGTGGTGGAAGTAGAACCCATTACCTTTGCTGCTCGTTAACCCTGAAACGCCGGTAGGCAACATATTTCCCACCAGGTTCGAAAGCTTTTATCTCCAAGACACTTAACGACTCCGTTATGAGAGTGTGGAAACACCTGGAATAACACTTGAAAACCAACTGGAAAACATTTTGGTGACTCCCGCGCAACCTACTACGCGGCGCTACAGTTAGTATGAGTGTTACTGGCATTTTTTTCTGTGCGGGCGTTTGTCGCAAACGTTTTCAACGACTGCAATAATTCGGGGATTAATGTATCTGCCGCTGTGTGAAAGGTGGGTAGATGCATTTATTGAATGCTTCAAACGTTTAACTATTGTTTGGTTCACTTTTAGAGCCTAATGTAATGAGGGAGTAAAGTTATTCACGTTTGAATTGCAACTATGGAGTGGGAATTTACTTCACTACAGGCCTTCCAGGGCGCTTATCTTCGGGGTGCGATTTTCTGTTTTTCTAGATGGAAACGCGGTTGACCATTGTGGAAGCCCTGGACTTGTACTTTTCTTTACCTGACGATCTAAAATACTCTTCTGACATCGAGGAAGATGATAAGGAAGACGAATCAGTGTCCATAATTACTCGCTCGAACTGTGATGGCCATGTGACGACAAAGCAAGGCATCGGCTCCTCTCATATAAATCTGAGCGACGTCTCAGAATAGGACAACGAATGTGGCGAAGGTTCTGTGATGGCTGGTTTGCACTGTCACTGCCACATACAAAAAACATACTAAACTTTCGCCCAAAGTCGGTAGCGTCTTCAAAGCTGGCACCCAGCCTTACGCCCCTGATTATATTTCAGCAATTGTTTGGGGATGTATTTCGCAATACTGAGAAACAAACCATGCTATCCAGACACTTTCTGAACGGATAAGGTGGAAGGAAAATAGCAGCAACACACGCATCCCGAAAGTCTTCCAAGGTGATCGGAAGAAATGTGGTGTACTCGATAAGGTGCGGCTGTCAGCCATAGCACATTTTCCTAGAGGAACAGCAATGTTCAAACGCTGCCGGTACAGCTCAAGTAAGCAGAATGACAAGAGGCTAAAGATTGTTTGCTCGACATGCAATGGTCACCTTTACGCCGCGCCATGCTTTGAGAAATTACATCAGAAGTAGAGGTCTGCCAAAGGCCCGTAGGGAAATATATTCCCACCCTAATAATTTTTATCTTGCGTCATTTCAGGAAGCTTCTGGCGTTGCATTATATTCATTGGACAATAAAGAATTTTTTCAAGAAATCCTTCAATGGTACTTGCAATAGATACCTTATGGGTATTTAAAGGTTAAGGCAAAAGTTATCAAGATATAGCTAATTAAAGCACTCGAACTCACAACATTTTGTGGGAGAAAGCAAGCCGTAGGAAGTAACAACACATTCAATTGAGAATGTCAACTAATTCAATTATTGTCTCGTAAGGGCACAGGCTTACGCCTTCGTTCATTTTAGCGTACGCTAAAGCGAATGCCAACATTTTCCAATCTCTTATCTCCTAACGTCAAATGCACGAGGCCGCCGACACAACGATTAGGTGATGGCCCGCAGCGTTGTTGGAACCGCTAAATCAAATGCTCTCCTCAGTCATAGAAGGCAACTTTTGTTTGCTTTCAAAGCAAATAGCATTCCCTAGATTGACAGTAAAAGCTGACAGCTGGGCTTGTTGGAATATAGACATTTCGTTAACAGGCTTTTCTTCCATAATTCGTTGACAAGAGGCGAGGAACATGCAAAAGTGCAGAGAGCTTCGATGGAATCAAACTACTGTATTGAAAGTATTGAAACCTGATAATCAGGACGATGACAGCGTCAGTAATTGGCCCACTTCCCTTTGCTTAGCTTGCAGTGGCTGGTCGAAAATCACCGTAGTGGGCAACGGAAGAGTAAAAATCCCACTAAAACAGTTCCACAGCGAACAAGAGTTGGCGGAGCGATGTCGTAAACCTACAGAAATGGCTTGACAAATAATGTTATTTTGCCACACAAAATTTTGATTATAAGCAACTAATTCCATTCTCCCGGGAAGTTGCGAGTAGCCGCTGTCAGAGAAATTGGTTTGTAGACATTCTCTATTTCTTTTGGAACGAACCAGTGTATGGCTGTTAAAAGGAGATATGTTTTGTTCGGCATAATTATGTACCTTTAATGCGTACACGCCGCTTTGACGTAGCGAGGTTGCCGCGCTTCTGTGACTTCGCATGACAAACAGGTGAATTGCGGGTGACTCGGAAAAGTTTCCACCAGTGGTGAAGAACTGATAGCAGGAATGGAGTAAAAATGGTTTGAAAAAGCTTTACGTTATAGCGCCCCTGTTCCTGTTCATCTATCAGAGCTGTTGCTTGAGTTCTAGGAACCTTTGCAGCAAGCACGTGTAACGACATATTGAAGCGTGGGACACAATCACAAAGAAGACACATGGTTACACCTCACAGGCGTATGCGTGTCTTTGTTGTGATTGTGCCTGAAAGTTACGATACGTCATTAAGCAAACACCAACTAGCCCAACAAGTTCTCCTGCAGCCCCTCTAACCTTCCAACTCCATGTTTTCCGTGTATGTCACATTTTGTTTGACAGTTTGGTGGATGGCTCTTCACGGAGTTAGATCAATGACGAAAAGCAGCGAAACAACTAAATTTACTAAACTACAAGTGCGGCGAGAAGCTCACTAGCTGATGTCGAAATGTGCTGCGAAGAGAACGCTGAAGATGACGTTTTTGAAGAATTATACTTCACCGATGGCTGGAAGAGATCCCTCGAGAAATCAGCGCTCGCTTCTTATCACGGTCGTCTCACCTAACGCCGAAATTCTGTCGATGCGAACGTCTACGAAGCCACACTGCGCTTCCGTCGGATAAGTGCAGTGTGTGCGCTTCCACGTTCTATCGGCAAGAGGCTCTCGCCGCTTTCGCAAGTCTCAAGGTTTCAAAGTTTCCAAGAGCACGACTCAACTCTGGCAATGACTTTAAAAACGTTAGAAATGCTGCCTTTACCTTTACCTTTTTCGTTTAATTTACAAGGCTGTCCTAAGTCTTGTAAGGAAGGCAGCGTGAGGTGTCTCGTTTTTTTTAAGAAAGGGAAGGGGTAGGGGGAGGTGAGGGAGTCTTCAGGCGTGCCAGAGTGTCCCAAACTTGGGAAGTTTGGCTGAAAGTCGTTCTTCAAGAGGGTGAATTACTGTTGCGCGATAAAGCTAGTTGATAAAATTTACAATCCTAACAAATAGACTAATCAACTTCGTATTTCAATACACTTGTCGCGCTTGTTTTTTCATGCACCGTGACGCAGCGTTTGTGTCTGATTAGGTAAGCCAGTAAACGAAGAGGTCAAACAAAAGTAAGAAGAAGCGCACATCAAAATCAAAAAAAAAAATATTCACTCGCTTTTCAGTTATAGCGTGGTTCATGTGTTCGCTCAGGAGACCCTATAATACGCAGCCTTTGCAAATTTATTATTGGTTATTTAAGCCACTCAAAACTTTCCAGCGTATTGCTGGTGAATTGATGAATTCTGTAGTAAATAATGAAACAAGATCCTGCCCTTTATTTTTCAAACAAATATATAAAGAGTATTTAGTCACAGCGCTGCTTCGACAGCTATTGCTGTCAAATATGCATTACTAAAATAAATAATTGAAATTGATTAATACATGTTCAGAAATCTGCGTAGAATAGTCAATAAAAAATGCAGATTCCTTTTGCTATGCTGCCTAAACGCAGAGGTGTATGAAATAAAGAAATATTATTCAATGGTAAGAAGAGAAGTACAGAGGTTATGGCGTGGCACTAAGATCTGTGAGAGGTACGTGTTAATGCGGGTGACGAAAAAGGCATGTGCAATGTAATGCACTAGCCATAAGGCGTGCAACAAAGCACATAGTAGACACACGCGGCCAACCGCTAAACATTAAAAAACGTCATAACACGGAGAAACTAGCACAAGATGATAGAAAATACGCGAGCTGCTATCTTCAACTATGATATACGTGTTATAACTCAATATTTATTTTAAAAAATAATACTTTGTTGTAAAATTTGCTACCAGAGAGCGTGTCCTACGGCTACAAATGTTGTGCACTTTTGACACGTAACGCATATAAAAATTCGCCTAGCATGTGCGATTCCTCGGCAAATGATGGAACGGAACGGAAAAAAAAATCAACCATAGATGGAGTTGTATAGTCAACTATACAGAATAGGCAACATTTAATTGAACTTTGTGTTCATGGCGTTTCAAGCATTATTGTAGGCACTAATATCGCTGCGGGCAAGCACTTAGTAACACAATACATTTCTTTTCGGATTTCACATGCATTTTTCGAGCCCCGACAAAGGCAGCCATAACAGTTATTTTCACCCCCATAACGGCTGCGCAGAAGCAGGGGTAACTGTACTTTAGCCACCACTTTCCGGATTCTCCTACAGTAATTATGCAATAATTAAAGACTATATCAGTCCATTGGGAGATGAAACGTTTATATAGTAATTTAAGTTGGTTGCGCAGCACTCAAGTCGAAACTCTTGTGATTTGTTACATTGTGCGTGTGCTCATTTTAATTTGTCTCACGCTCACCACCATGCAATGACCTGCGGTACAAACTAGCCTTGTACATTTGGTGGCAACTATAGTCATGATAAAAAAATAAGGGTATCCTAACACTCATCGGCTTCATACTGAATAATTGTCTGGCGCCTGCACATTTATCTTCAGTGAGAAGACAGACCCCTAAGGCAAATCGCATAATCACTTTGAATGTCTTCATTAATCTCCGAAACTGAAAGTCACTTCACGCGATGGTTCAAGAGACGAATGATCAGCCGAAGTTGAGTTTTCGCAAAACAGACGCAGCCCCTTTTACAAAGAAGAATAAAAACATTGCTTGAGTTATAAGAGACATAAACATCACGTCAGTGGCAATGACAAATCCTTTATTTTTCCCTCGTAATGGTAGTGGTGGTACTTTTGCTTTAAACTAGAAGATGTGTGTGCCGTGCATACCATTAATCTTTTGTAGCAGCATTTAAGCATTGGCGATTACTTATATCTTCTTTCACTTCCATTAACTAAGCTCCTTTATTTCTGTATTGCTCTGCAAACGGTTCTCGGTCTCAAGTAATGCCAAGATCATTTGTCAAAGACGAATCAAAAATTTTGCTTTTGCGCTTGTTAGTTCTATCTCTTTCTATTACGTTTCTCACGAGCTTTGACGTGCATGCAATGTAATTTATTTGTAACATTCTTATACCTCAATTTGCCAAGAAATATCTGATTACAGTATAAGTATGTCCTGCGGTAACATTGTAGATATTAATTTATGGTCAATGTTCTGTTAAATACGGCTATACTAAGGCAGCAAGGCAAGCTGTAATCATATGAGGTAAAATATGTACGCAATATTACTGACCAAATATCGATAATAATATGCCATAAAATGTGTTCCTTTAATATGATATGCCACAGCAGAACAAGAAAAGCACAGGCTATTTCGACCATTACTCACACTGGTACATCTGAGAAAATCATCCCCTCTAATAACTCAATGTTGAGATGGCCCTTCTTTACGCACATACGACTTTCGGGATTAGAGCAATATAATTATGGCTAATAACCTCTGATGTGCTCCATTCATGGCGATGTTTCGTTTACTGTATTTAAAATAATTTGCCAAATGTTTTCAGTCATGCTAATTGATTAGGGTGCAGTCCTTTACGATCCTTTGTGTAAAGGCGGCAATACTCATTTTTAAACACAATTTTTCATACTACGGTTAGTAGAGCAAAACCTGTTTATACAATATTCAATACAGCAAGATAACAATGCATAACACAAAGACATTTCTAGGAAAAAACACGTAAAACTGGGAAAGCACACTGCAGCTTCTCGTATTGATCTGTGTGCAAAGGTTATGTCGTGTGCTTGCCCCAGAGCATTTACTATCAATCAATTAATGAATTAAATAATCATCAATCAATCAATCTTTATTTTCGTTCTGCCAATGATACAGAAAGAAGGAATGCGACAAAAAGCTCTTTTTCAGAACAGCTTGACTAGGCCACACCCCCATAGAATAATTTCGGAGCGGTAACAGCACTACCGTAAAATAAAAAATTAAACTTAACAGACATTTAAACTTAACAGAGAGCGTAGTACTATAGCGCGCACACTAAGTAATGGAAATGTAAAGTTAATACAGAAAAGTTAAAGCAGTTTGTACAGTCGTCATAAAAATAAATACGAAACAGATTCTTAGAAAACAATGAATATCTGAAATGCTATCAAATTACAGATATCTAGAGTAAATACACTGAATTTACAGGAAAAAACAATATAGAAATCAACTTGTTACAAACAGTTACATACAACCAGTAGAAACAATTCGTTAGGTTATGGATTTGGTAAATGAGACAATGTTTGTAATAAAACATGTGTTAAGTAGTAGAAATCTCAGGGCTATACATCACTGTATATAACTTGCGGATATCCTGATATGAACAATCAAACAAGCCAAAATTGTTAAGGTCATAGCGATTCAGAAGAGACGGAAGAGCGTAAGACAAGCGCTCTTTTTCAGACTGTGTCTACTTCCCAATTTTCTTCATGACACGTGGAATAATTTAAATGCCTGAGTCCTAAATTGGCCAGAACGCGCAAATTTTTTATGTTCTTACGAGTTTCTAATTTGAATTTCCTGCTTAATATATAATTGTATGTGTGGTGTATTTTAACTATTTCTGAACTGCAGAACAAAACATTAGTAGATGCCGCAAAACGCGCATTGAAAATATGCCTAATGCATTTCTTCTGAACCAAGTATATTTGATTTAGATTAGTGACCGTCGTTGTACCCCATACTAGTTGGCGATAATTTAAACGAGAGCTAAAGAGCGAGTGATAGAGCAGAAGCTTAATTCCCTATGGAAGTAAGTATCGAAGCCGACCAATTACACCTGTCACCTGAGTTAATTTTTGCAGGACATGTTTGACGTGGAAATCCCAGTTTATAATCCGGGAAAAAAAATATGCCCAGACATTTAGAATGGTCAATTATTTCAATAGTGTGTGTACTCGGTACTATGTCTTAATGAGGTGGAATAATTTAATTTTTTGGTCGGAATATAACAGCTTTTGTTTTATTTGTGTTTTTAGGCATAAAATTTGCTCCTGATCACCGCTCTAGCGTTTTCATTATGTGATCACAAGTTTTTACAAGCTCGTGAATATCATTCCCTGAAACAAGTATGCTGATACTATCAGCATATATTATGTATTTAGCCTCGCAATTACAGCTCCAACGAGGTGTGAAATAGGCGGACCTAATACCTTAATTGACCATGTACTGTCTAGCATACCTACTGATCTTAGCACAGCTGGAATAGTGGAATATGCCGTAACAGACCATTACCCTATATTTTTTTGCATAGGTTGCGTAGCGCCTTCTCAAGCAGCAAAATATGTCAGGACTTTCTTTGATTCTAATAAATTCACTGGTATGATTCGTGCAATTGACTGGGCTGACGTGCTTGAAGAGCAATGTGGCGAAAGGGCTTTTGAATCTTTTTTTGCAAAAATATCTGAATGCTCTAACTTATGTACAAGTAACATTACGGTGACGCGGTGGTTTAGCTCGCCAAGAAAGCCTTGGATTAGTGATTCTTTATTGCGGTCCATTAAAAAAAGAGATAATCTTTGTAAGAAACTTAAAGTCCAGCCATTCAATAATGCGTTGCGATTGCGCTTCCACACATATTCAAATGTTCTAACAGCCACTTTAAAAAATGTCAAGCGTAATTACTACGAAAATAAAATTAGAAAAAATGGAAGTGATACCAGACGCAACTGGCAGGTTATTAAAGAATTCTTAAACATCAGTACAACTAAAAATCGCATATCGTGTATGAACCATAATTCTGCTAATATTACTGACCCTCAAGACATAGCTAATGTTTTCAGTGACCATTTTAGTATTGCAGACGGTAGTCAGCCTGATTCAACGTTGCTTAGTTTTCCGCGCTGTTCTCATTCATTTTACCTGTTCCCCACAACATCGCTGGAAGTATGTAACATTATCAATTCTCTTAAAAAAAAAACCGGTCCGGGCCTCGACTTGATACGCCCCTCTAGCATTAAGCTTGTGTCTAACGAAATCTCACCTGCGTTAGCACATATAGTAAATAGACTATTTATAGATGGCATCTTTCCTAATCGCCTCAAGACAGGTAAACTAATCCCAGTATTTAAAAAAGGTGACCATAAGTGCACAAGTAATTATCGTCCCATCTGCATTTTGTCTTTCTTTAGTAAGGTCATCGAAAAACTTATACATAATCGCTTAACTAAATACTTATCCAAATTTAATCTTTTAACTCCTGATCAATTTGGTTTTCGTGACAATTTTTCAACTGAATTAGCGCTTATTACATTTACTGAGAGGGTCAAGTTAGCCATCGATCAAGGCCTCATAGTTGGTGCTCTCTTTATTGATTTCACCAAGGCGTTTGATACAATTAAGCATCGTATTCTTTTAAGTAAACTTGAATCATATGGCATTTCTGGGCCGCCTTTACAAATAATTCGCAACTACCTAATTGACCGACAATATATAGTCGAATTTAATGGTGTCTTGTCCTCATCAAAAACTGTAAATACAGGTGTCCCTCAGGAATCAATACTTGGGCCACTTTTAACACATGCGCACTGCCTTCTTTACGCTGATGACACCACTATTTTCGCATCTGATAAAAATTTATTTGCATTGCAGGATAAACTTAACGCTGACCTAACGAATGTTCATTCATGGTGTGTAAAAAACAAGCTAACCATTAACCCATATAAGACAACATTTATGGTATTCCATTCTTCAAAAACTTTGCACATTGACTCTATTGTAGTGTCTCTAAATAATAATGTAATTGCAAGATCCACGTCTACTAAATTTCTTGGTGTAGTACTAGATGAAAACCTAAAGTTCCAGTGCCATATTCAATCACTTGTTCGAAAAATTTCATTTGGTATTCACATCATAATAAAAACTCGCTCTTTTTTTTCAGCAAACCATTCTCATGTCTTTATATTACGCGTATATACACAGTCATCTCTCATACTGCCTGTCATCTTGGGGTAATACATATACCACACCTCTGCATCAGTTAGAAGTTCTGCAAAAGCAGGCATTACGATTAATTGCATTCCAATCGCATACATCTCCCTCTGCTCCAATATTCCGTTCCCTAAATGTTTTACCTTTACGCATGTTATTCAATCACAAGCTGTCGCTACTTATGTTTCGTCTAATAAATACCGAGTTTAATATTCCAGGTTTTAGTCGCTCTAGCCTCATCTATTATAACAACACAAGATTTTCCGCACAACTCAATCTTCTTCTTCCAAAAGCAAGAACTAACTATGGGAAATTTACCGTCGCGTTTTCAGGGATTTCTGTTTGGAATTCTATACCATCTGACATGAAGACATCTACATTATTATAATTCAAGCGTAGAACGAAGGAGCATTTCATGAACACTTTATCTGACGCGTAGCTTAAACAAACCTAGAATTAATTAGATGTTGTTCACTTTACCATTACGCAATGTACTTTTCAATTACCGAGTTACTAAATCTTGCCTTAATTGATACTTCTCCTCGTTGTTAGCTTTACGTGCCATTTATCCTCGTTTGAATTGTTGCATGTTGTTTTTAAGATTTCTTCAATTATTTTTCTTCTTTTTAACTCTGTGAATATACTTGTGATATTGTTAACAGATTTTTTTTCTATCTTATCGTTTATTTCCAGTGTAGAAACTGTATAATACATCACATGACTCACTGTTTCCTCGATCCTACTATCCCCTTTTCATGTTTTGTTAGGAGGTCCCCCCGACAGTTGTTACTTCGGGACCTCCGAATGTGTATTTATACCCATCTTGTATTTGTTTTGTCAAAAATAAATATTGATTGATTGATTGATTGATTGATTGAAATAATATTTACACTGTCTTTAAGATAGATGTTAAATAATAGTGGGCCTAGAATACTTCCCTGTGGCACTCCACACAGCGAAGGTTTCACTCCGGAAATAGAGTGGCTTATCTGAACGACCTGCTCTCTGTTTGATACATAAGAGTCAATAAGTGTTAAGGCTTGTCCCCGAATACCATAGCAAAGCAATTTTTTAACAATCTTTTATGGTTTACTCAATCAAAGGCCTTTCAAAAATCAATAAATATACCGAAAACGACCACCTTCTTTTCAAATTCTTTAGGAACATACTCTTTTTGCTCCAGCAGCGCCAGTTTAACTTACTTATCTTTCCGAAAACCAAATTGATTAGGTGTAAATAACTTATATTTATAAATGAAACTTGAAAATCAAGTGTACAGAATTTTTTCGAAGGCCTTTGAGAATACAGGCAAGATAGACCCTGGTCTATATTTGCCAAAGTTATTTCGGTCTCCTTTTTCGTAAAGCACAGTCACTTTTGCTATTTGCATATTTAAAGGTAAGACAGAGCTAGTTAAACAAAAGTTAAATATATCTGCTAAAATCGGCACGATAACATCACACACATCTTTGACAGGCTGTAGTGGAATTCCGTCGATATCAGAACTGGCGCTATTTTTATACTTATTATTGTTGGTAAGACTTCGTGGGCGGAGACGGGACGCAAGTACAATGATTGAGCGTTGTGAACACTTACGCATTCGCACCCATCAGCCGAGGTTCCGGCTGTTATCAAATCAGTGAAAAAATATTAAATGCGTCAGCCAAATCTGATCCATCCATATCTGTACCGTTTTCTTATAGTTTTGAAACAGGGGCCGTAGAATGGCCACGATGAAGGAGTGTGTTCAATCCAGACGACAGTGCGTCAGAACGATTGCCAGGAACTTCTATAAATGTGGTTTGATACTGAGTTCTCACGGATAGCAAGCGTTTTGTAAGTTTGTTGCGCTAACACTCCTCCAGTCCTCCGGTAAACGAGTATGTAGGCATGTTTGGTAAAGTTTATCGCTTGTTTTCATTGGATGACGGATCTCAGGCATTATTCATGGTTTTCGTCTTTAGAGTTTAATCTGCGCTCTTTCATTATATATATATATATATATATATATATATATATATATATATATATATAGTAATGTAATGAGAAGCCGACAAACACTGACACCAAGTACAACATAGGGGAAATTGCATGTGCTTAATAAATGAAATAAAGTATAGTAAATTAATGGAAATTGAAGTGGAGGAAAAAACAACTTGCCGCAGGTGGGAACCGAACCCACAACCTTCGCATTTCGCGTGCGATGCTCTACCAATTGAGCTACCGCGGCGGCGTTTCCCCATCCACTTTCTTGGGTATTTATGTGTACTAGTAGAACCCTGGGAGTGTTAGCCAGCGCCCCCACTCACAGACCTTGGCGGCGGATGTGGAACGTCTTTTTTTGCCGCAGGCGTCACGAGAACGTGATCTTTTCGGGTGAAGGCAACTGGTCAATAAACCCACATATGCTACCTGAAGGCATCAATATTGCCGGATTCGAGACCCTCGTTATGGAATAAACGAGAAGAAAGGGGGTTAACCGAGGGACCCGATAATTATTGGTCATGTAATGAGAAGCCGACAAACACTGACACCAAGTACAACATAGGGGAAATTGCATGTGCTTAATAAATGAAATAAAGTATAGTAAATTAATGGAAATTGAAGTGGATGAACGGTTGAATGAACGGATGAATGAAGTGGTTCTACTAGTACACATAAATACCCAAGAAAGTGGATGGGGAAACGCCGCCGCGGTAGCTCAATTGGTAGAGCATCGCACGCGAAATGCGAAGGTTGTGCGTTCGGTTCCCACCTGCGGCAAGTTGTTTTTTCGTCCACTTCAATTTCCATTAATTTACTATACTTTATTTCATTTATTAAGCACATGCAATTTCCCCTATGTTGTACTTGGTGTCAGTGTTTGTCGGCTTCTCATTACATGACTAATAATTATCGGGTCCCTCGGTTAACCCCCTTTCTTCTCGTTTATATATATATATATATATATATATATATATATATATATATATATATATATATATATATATATATATATATATATATATATATATATTTTTCATTCTACATGGCTCTTGCCCACTGGCACAGTTTTAACCAGAACCTAGTCATATACTTCTTAGCTGTAAATACCAGGGAAGAAATTTATAAGAACAGATGCGTTTCAGGAGTAGGCAACTATACAAAGCAAACGCAGTTGTTGTAACAGAGTAAAGTCATGGAGACTGATAAGATGCTGTACTGATAATAATCTATTGATTACTTTATTAGCTCAAACAGGACGGGTGACAATTTGTCGGATTCCTGTTTCCAAGAAAATGCCAATAAATTATTGTTGTTAACGTTTTCACGCATTTTCTCACCTTTGAGCATGTGTACGGAGCTCGTAGGTGATGCTGTCAGAGCTATAACTACGCAGTTTCATGCAGTATAACACGCACAGTCACCGTCACGTCGTATATGCCTATGACGCGTGGTACTGTCTATTCGGCGCAGCAGCATAGGCCTCGTGTGTTTGCGATCGCTGTCTTTAGTTCGCCCTTCCAGCGAAACGGCAATTAATAAGTATAAGCGCTGATTTGTGAACTCGTATTTGTGAATGCGCAAGAAAGTTGTGGCTGCTTTTACAGGTTTCATTTGCATGTTATGAGGATGTTATTCCTCTGAAAGATCGATCAACCAATGTTGCGGCATTAGTGATTGCTCCACGTGCTTATCAATACTACGGGCACATGCTCGAAACTAGATACCTTCTTTACCATTCGCCAGAAACCACATTGCCTGTTAAGCGAATGAGTTGCCCAATCAAAATAGGCTTTCGAGCTAGATCCTTTGCTGTAATGCTGATAGAACAATCAAGGCTCGTGAGTGCACAAGACATGCCCTGTTAGAAATTAGGCAGTGCCACAAGTTTCACCTTTCCCTCGAAAATATAGCAAACATTTATTTGATTTTGCACACTGCCTAATGATTTAAGAAATAAATAAATCTTTATTGGAAAATACCACCTATAGTGCTTGAGCATTGAGCTGTAATCCGGCGGAAGAGATGTTGAAAGCGGTAATAGTTCCGGGTGGCTACTGCTTGGACATAAATTTATCACTTTGATAAGAATAATTCTGTTGCGGATGAATTATTATTGAATACGTCCACTGCACTTAGCATGTTGCATTTCAGATAATGCTTCTAACTTGTTACCTTTTGCAAACAACGTAATCTTTAGCAAGATATCGACTTCGCGCACTTTGGGATGCAGCAGTTGTAAATTGATGGTAAAGTACATATTTCAAGGCCACGTTTTTGCTGCTGACGGCATAAAGAAGAAACCTTTCTTTAAAGTTCCATTCGACACAGTTCCAAATGTATCCACCTTTTATATTGCTCTTATATGAGATCAACTAATAGAAGACTGAATACCAATTTGATAAGGTTTCAGCAGAAGTAACAAAGTAGACGCACGTACGAAGGAAATTTTCAAGCTTTGTGCTGCATTCCCGCTGACTTATTTATGATTTTATACATTCTTCGGCTCTCATTTGTTCTTGGTACCCGAATATTTACTAAGCTTAATTTTTCAAGAATGCAAGAACTCTGGTACGCTCTTCATACAACCAGCATGTAAAACACTGGAAAATGTTCAACAAGATAAATAATGAGAACGCTGCCAATTAGGCATCTACGCACGTCAGCAGAACTTCAGCAGTCTCAAATTATTAAAGAAAAAGACAGAGAGAGAGAGAACTTCATCTAGGTCTAGTCGTCTCGTGTGCTTGATTTTCCGAAAAGAAGCAAAAGCGCCACGACCATTATCAAACTGCCTGGTGCTCCCCATTGCAGTACCTCGCTCTTTCATTCCTCCATTTCGTGGAATGCAGTACGTATGATGCATTATTCTAGAATGGAAATGTGAATTCGGAATCAAAGGCAACGTAAAGCTTGGCCTTGCTGATTTACAAGAATACTTTACTTGCGCTAAGTTGCCTAAGTCTGCAGGAGAACAGAAATATGAATGACGAGCTACAACAGTCAAGTAATGTTGGAGGATAATCGTAAAGCGAAGTGCGAAAACTTGGTTAACAATGGAACACGCATGAAGTAATTAACCTATCTCTGTCGTTCTTCGAGACCCACCGAGGGCAATGGAACTGTCAGCTGCCGGTAAGAATGCGCAAATGCAATCCAAGATTCGGTGCAAGCACTCAAGCGCTTTCAAACCGTGAAGTGAAATGGGATTGTGAGCCGTTCGCACTAAAGAAAAGATAATAAACGTGAGTAAATTATGTAAATGCCGCCGTCAAAGGCGCCTTTTGTTACGCCGAAGAAGCTGCCGGAGGCCCTTTGTTCGCAGGGCTGAGAAGGGCCGTGCTAATTAAATAAAGTAACATGCCAAGAGCCTTTCAGTTTCGTGTTACCGCGTCAAGGTTCGAGTTGGATACAGATGGAACCAAGGGGCATAAAAGAAGCTCCGTCATAGCAGTAACATTAAAAGGAGAGGAATGAGTTCACAAACAGGAGCCGTCAGTTACTCACACTTGGTAGCGCAAACTGGTGGAATACTAAAAATGCGATGTGTGACAGTACGCAGAATAGAAGTAAGCACAACAAGTGAGGAGAACATTAGCGCGTGAAGGCATGTGAGATGGATGTAGTACGAGACTCGAGAAGTTCTTCATAAAGCAGCTGGACAGTGGAAAGCAACTTGAGGGTATGGCATTCCGGTGCATCCCTACGTTCTTATCCACAAGATATTCTCTCCATGATCAGCGGTAATTCACAGGATAAGTTAATTTCGTCAAATCAGTGAATTTACATAAAAGCTCCGTTCCTGAAATACGAGGCGACGTCGGAGTGTGTGTGAAATTTGTTATATTTTGGGGCATGTCGTGCGGTATGCAAATTAGTTACGTTTGTGGACACCACAACATCGGCATCATGCATTTTTCTATCATGCCTGCCCAAATGGCAGCGTGCCTACAAGGTTAACATGCGCCGTTACGCCCTCACGCCTATCTCTCCCTCTCTCTGCTATGTGAACAAAAATACAGCAATAGCTGTGTCAACCTCGTAAAATTGGAGTGCAGTGTTTAAATGCTGGTGCGCAGCGTGCAAGTGGAGGCCCTTAGTCAGTTCGCCATTTTACCTTCTAAGATCTTAGAGCAACAAGATCGTTTTTGTTTGTTCCAAGAAGCTTTTTAAGAAACGATTCTCGAATTCCACCAGCCAAGCAAAGTTAAAAATGATGGCTGTCGACGTAAATAGGCTGCTGCTGTTCTTACCAATCTGTGGTTAGCCACGTTTAAGAGGAACGTTGCTTGAAGTTCATTCCACTAGTTCTGACCTCCTTCTTCAAGAGGCACCACTGAATTAGCCTTACGAGGGATTGCAACAAATATAGCTGTTTGTGCTACGTCATTATTCGCTGTCATAAAGCTTGATTTACGGAGGCAGTGCCGCCCCGGTTTTGGACCAAATATAAAGATATGCGCATCTTATTGCCGAAGCCGCAAGCCTGGCACACAGCGGTACAGCGCTACCACTGTAAACTGCGATCAACTGTTTCTTCCCAAATTTGCTTGAAACAAACTACATGTAGATGTTTACGTGCAATAAATTACATCTTTCGTAGTTTTGTAACTGATAGATTACTTTTATAGCTCGGTAATGGTCACCGTGCTTCAGTTACATTCTTCAGTGACCAATCACATGTAACCAACTACTTCATTGACAAGACAAGCTGCAACAAATGACGGAGCTTTTAGTACTTGAATTTGGTAGGGATCAAAGTAGAACACCGGTGGTCGTGCCACCCAGCTGCCTCCGGATGCTAATGGTCTGACAGGTGAAACCGGCCGCTTAGCATTTGTTTGCCATTCTCATAACTCCCCTGCCGGTATTGGTTGACTAATCGAACAGGCGATTGCTCGTTAGCAGCGGCGGCTTCGGACGTTAACGCCAGGAAATGCCACTTGGCTGATTTATCTTTTTCCAGCTTTTCAATGGACCTAACAGAAAAGTTGTCTCCGAAGCCCAGCAACAGTGAAGCGCGGCGGTGCACCGATCACTCTAACGCGAGCACTAACACATTGAGTGAGCAGAATCTCTTACGTACCTGCAGTGATTGCTTAGTGGTTACGGTCTTGGGATGCTAAGCACGAAGTCGGGGGATCGAATCCCGGCCACAGCGGCCGCATTTCTATGGGGACGAAACGCGAAAGCAGCCGTGTAGTAATGGGTTAGTTGCGGGTTAAAGATCCCCAGAGGGTCCAAATTATTCCGGAGCCCTCACCACGGCGTGCCTTATAATCAAATCGTTGCTTTGGCACGCAAAACCGAATATTTTAATTTTTTATTTCATGCACATGGTGTTCATTCATTACGACACCACCCTTCCCTTGATCGCGAACGTCGAAGAAGTTTGCAGTATCACTGCTGTCTTCAAGATATAACGAGGGAAGATGACAAAGGAAAATTTGCGAAAGCAATAGAGAGCAGTCAAACTGTCTGCTCATCTGGAAACGCTAGCTGCGTGCGCCTTCTTCGTTAAGGTGCAGTAGCGATACCGGCTGTATGTTGTGAAGTTAAGTGAACGTCGCTGTGCGGATATTATTGCAACGCTCGCTTTCATCGTCCAGCGAATAATGGACAGCGAACTTCATCATCAACGAAGCAGAATCAGGGAGCTTTTTACACGGATGGATATTCATCTCGAAGGCATTATCAAGAGGTGTTCTGTTATGAAAACGCAACCTCCGCCGAGCCTTCGTTTGCAATGACATGCAGTTCGAACATAAGCTATGTGCCCCGAAAAATTTCTCAGATGCTCTCAAATTTTCGCGTCAAGGTACTAAAAATGCGTCGCATTGTAGAACCATGCCTAAAATTTGCTGCCGGCGTCCTCATGAAAACGCGTCGGACGTGGGAAAACATAGGCGGATCCCACACATGGTGGCAATCGATGTATACATCTCGCACCTTGTGTACCTTGTATATACCACTTGTGTTTGTGTACCTTATGCACAGAGCACACAGAGAGACGTGTTTGCCTGAGGCGTTCTCGTGCTCTGCTTTTGTAATGTTTTCTAATAAGAAACGTGGCTGTGAGTCAGCGCATGCCCAGGGAACTACTGCTCTTGCCCGTTTTTGTGAGCGCTGAATGAACCGAAATATGAGTGCATATACACGCATGTCTACATGTATTTGAGGCACGCCGTTCCTTTAATTGCTTCATTATTGTCGTTGTGAGAGTGCAGCGGATAACAGACTGCAGTTGTTTAAAATAGGCAGCTTTAGTACAGCGTATAGCAGCAAACGCAAATAGTTAGTGTTAGCGTTGTGCGCTCCAGACTGCGCATGCGCTGTACGTTAATGACGCTGGAGCTCTAACGTACGTACACAATATTTGGGATTTAGCGTTAAGCGCTAACGCACGCAAGGAGAGCTTCACGTAGGGCAACTGGCTTCATTTTGAGCCACCCCCTTCGGATCTATCGAGCCGTCGACCAGCCGTTATCGGCTCATTCGTTCCCCACTAATGCTCGTATTTTCTTTTGGATTCGGGTGACGACGCTTCGGCTGCGGCGTACTAGTGACAAGTGGGCCTCATTTTCCAGATACGTTCTTAATTAGCCACGCAGTAGGTTTAACGAGCGAGTTTGCTAACGTTGGCTCAAGTTTGCTGCAGCTGCGTCGAGATGGCACCAAAGCCTGTGTTTCCCCCATTCGCTTAACTAATGTTAGGCACTTGCGGATTCAGCATTGAATTAGTTCGACAATTCTTATTGATTTGGCTCACCAGTACTTTGTGCTTTCACATCTATACGGCGCTGCATATGTCTGCGCTAGCATTAGTGTTTTCAATTGTTCCGGTATTCTAAGGGACTCGCTTGTGCCGCGCAGTGCAGCGTTTCTTTGCGTTAGCGTTGCGTCGCACGCTAACGCTAACGCAAGCGTATTGCGGTATACTAGTACTGTCTAATATAGAAGCTGCTCAGTTGAGTGGACGTACAGTTGGGAAACGGCATTACGTGCATGTTTCAAATATAAGGCATGCATAATCTGCTCTACAGCGTAAGCTGTTATGGGCTCATTATAATTGCCGCTTTTGTTGGCGATGGCGTACGTCATCGTCGCCGCCGCCTGTGTCCGTCGTAGCAATAGCGCGGAATCAGAAAAAAAAAATACCCACTACCCTCCAGGAAGTGGGTAACAAAGATCGTCAAGCGGAAAGTCAGAGAGGCTGAAATAATCTCATGGGGGGCGGCAATGGAAAAGAAACCTGCCATGAGTAACTACTGAAGAGGAAAAAAAAAACGAAATCAGGAAAGAAACAATTTATGTTAACTCACAGAGAAGCTCATTACTTCGCGAAGCTAGATCAGGATGCCTTAGAACACACACCTATAAAGTGAGATATATGGAAGAAGAAGCATGTGCTTGGTGCGGCAAAGCTAGGGAAACGATGGAGCATATATTAGAATGTGAAGATATCTACCCAGTGGTCAATTTAGACACCACTGGACTCCTTGAAGCCATTGGGTTCACCGAGAGCAGGGGGAAAGTAAACATGTTCGCAAAAGAGATTAGTAGGAGGCAATTGGAAGATTGGTGGAACTAGGGAAACGACAAAAAAAATGGAGACGTACAAAAACAAAGTTCACAATAGGGGGTCAGCAAATTAGGTTATGGGAATTCATCGTGCGTATTCTTTTTTTGCTTTTCTCTTTTTTTACCTAGGTAGGACATTAGGCAGTATAATAGCAAGAGCTTGAAGGCGCAACCCCCCGCCCCGTTCGAAAGGGGACAGTCATAACGTCCATCCATCCAGCATAGGTAGAGGTACAAGATACCTAAAGAAGTCTTGAGGACGAAAAAGAAGCTTATCGAGATTTATAAATATGTAATGTATAAATATGTAATGAAAACATGTATGGCATACCTAATTAAATAAAGCATGATTGGTTACTACTTGGCACAGGTGAGTTTCAAAGGGGATGCCAATAAGCCTACTCATAATCATTGTCTTCTTCATTAGCATTTAAATTTCAAAAACAAAATTATAGGGTTTTACGTGCGAAAACCACTTTCTGATTATGAGGCACGCCGTAGTGGGTGACTTCGGAAATTTGCACCACGTAGGGTTCTTTAACGTGCACCTAAATCGAAATGCACGAGTGTTTTCGAGTTTCTCCCCCATAGAAACGCGGCCGCCGTGGCCAGGATTCAATCTCGCGACCTCGTGCTTAGCAGCCCAACACTATAACCACTAAGCAACCACTGCGGGTATTCATTAGCATTGTACCGTGCCTCTGGTCACGCAATGTGAGATGCGCGCTGCGTAGTGTCGTTATCTGCACATGTTCTATTGCAGTTGCATATTGTTACACCAAGTGACACTGCATGTGTCAGTTACATAGTTGTACAAGGTAGATAGCGAAAATATGAGAAAGAAAAAAGTAGATAAAAGGAGATGTATAAAAATGCCAGTATGAAAATACATTTATAGGATAACTAAGCAAATCAAGCACAGGCTAGGTGACTCTCACCTTTCCGTTTAAAATAGAATGACATTGAATGATCATTATCACTAACATCGTATCGGACCATTTTGCCCCGTGATGTGACATTCGTGCCCCGTAGCGTCGATACATAGAAGCTTCGCAGCGCATTTACGTTATGATCTAACAGATGTCCTGGCATTTAACAGCTGCATGCGTAATATATAGCTTAACCTCATTCACTAAAGCAGACTAAGGGAATGAACCATCATCATCAGCAGCAGCAGCAACAGCAGCAGTAACACACCATCCCACGGGTCAAGGGCTGTGACGTGTGCACCATGTAGTCTGGATACCTCTGTTAGCTATTCGGTGCACGTTATGGCGGCTCTTCTCAAGGTGCGAACCTATAATGTAGAAGCGAATCGTAGATTTACTCGCGCGGCTGCAACTGGGCAACACCTGGCTTGTCAGACCGCTCAGCAGCCAGACAAGCTACAGCAAAAGCCACAGCTCGCCGTCGACGCCGGGCCAGACAGTTCAGAGCGTTCGTAAAAACGACGCCAAGGGACTTCGCCGCGAAGACCCTGTAGTGCGTGGTGTCCAACATCGACCTCCTATGGAGCCGCTTCTCCAGCTTACGGCTGTGACTGTGCTGCGTGGGCTGCGCAGGCCTGTGACTTTTTTCTGAGAAATCAAACCCGAGAATAATTTCATTTTGCTTACGCACTAGACAAATGCCGAAGGAGACAGCTACCTTCATTTCCGAAATAAGCAAATTCTGGGCTTTTACGTGGCAAAACCCCGATTTGATAATGTGGCACTCGCTTTTGTTTTCGCCACCTGGGGTTGATTACCACGCACCTCAATAAAAGTACACTTTTGTTTTTACATTTCGCTCCCCTTGAACTCGGCGGCCTGAATTTAACCCGCAAGCTGAAGTTAAGCAGCGCAATGCCATAGCCACTAATTAAGTTACCGCACCAGCCTAAAAACATTACGCATGGAACGGAAACAAAAATTAACACGGCTTATACGTGTCAATAATAATATATAGAATAATTAAACTCTTCTCGGCTGCTGAGGTACGACTGCAGTAAGATACCCTGTTATAATTACTCGGCATTCTGCTACTCGAGGAAGACGTAGACATGAACGGAAGGTTGTGCTGCATTTATTTCCTGTAGGTATTCTTCAGGGAAGTCGGAGAACAGGGTACCGGCTTAGGCAGATAAGCTTTATTTGCTTAAAGCAGCAATCAGCAAGCTTTTGCAAGGCGTACGGATGGAAAACTAAATATGACTCGCTATCCTGGCCCTGCGAAAGTGGATGTTCATACAAGCTGTTGCAAAACCATCAGAACTGCTGAAGACGGCATGCGTTGCCTAACTTATGGTTCGGATGCTTGTTTTGAGCTTGTTTTTATTTGAAAGACATGCTTAGCTGTGTATTGTATGGGTGACTTGAATGAATGCATGCACTGCTCGCTTCATTTTGCTGAGTGCTCATGGCCTCTGTAATACGAAGGGGATGAGCCATTGCATTTTTCTTTGCTTAGGGAGTATGAGCCATTGCTGGTGATGTTAATTTCTGCTCACGGACGGACCCGAAAAATGCCCTCAACCAAGAGGCTAACAGCTTCGCTGCAGTATGCGCTAAAACAAGCACGAGAGACGCATGCTGCCTAGAGAACCAGTAAAATGTTTGCTCGAGAAGGGAAATACAGTAACACGATAGATTAAAAGGCGACACAAAAGCCGCAATGCATGAACAATTGCGGCATGGCATTAAAAATAAAAGAGTAAAAAAGAAAAAAATATGAAGATATTAATAGACGTTAAATATAATTAGGAACACCATTTGAGCTGTTCGATCGAAATACCATCGCGTGAAGTAGTACAATGACTCCGCCGAGCAGTATCGCCAGCAGTTTACAACGGCGCGACCTTTATGCGACCTTGATCCAACCGTTGGATATGATGCCGGATAGATGGACGGACGGACGGACGGACGGACGGATGGATGGATGATATTTCAATACACTGAGTAAGAACAAATAGGTTATCATCCAAACGCCTACCTATGCTGAAGCCATTCTGAAGTTCTCCCAAAGTGCCATGACTCTCTGCCCTTGCTTGCAGCTTTAATTTGATTTGGTTTAATTTGAAGTTTCTTTTTCCACTATTTTCACCAGAGCTTCATTACTTTTTGGTCCTAGTTCATTATTCAGCCTAACGGGAACCTCGTCTAGCCCTGTGGCTGTGCGCTTAGGAGTTTTCTTTTCGGCTTTCTACCAGTTCAAATTTGTCAGCATGAGCTCTTTTTCCACCTCATTCTCTTTCACGCTCTCTCTTTTCTTCAAATACAACCTCGTCATTTCCTTGGAAAGATTCGGCTGTTATTTTTCGAGTGTAATTTAATGCCGCTTCCCCTACCAGTTTGTTTCCATGTTTGCCTAGGATATGTTGCTGTATTGTTGTTGACTTCCTGCCTAATAAGTTTGTGTGGTTCCAAAATATTCTAGCTGCGGCCTTTTGTTCTCACGTATTTCTGACAGCCAACTTTCACTTTTACGTTTTATTTTTGCTTGCACCAGTGTTTGAACAATAGACGGTTTTCATTGAATATCATAACACCTGAGTTTCTAACACTAAATTTCAAACTTAAATTCTAGCCTTCCTGTCCACAGCTATTAGTCAGACTGCGGCTTCTCTGCCTGCCTGTGTTCTTGGGATGCTTTCTGTCGTTTGGCGGTCGCTTCTCGTATCTTCCTCTTCCACGAGCTTTTCGGTTTCTTTTTTCCTTTCCAATGAACATGTTGTTATGCTGTTTTTTTTCTAACGAACTCAGGTTTGTTTCAGGAGAAACAGAGCAGGGCCACTCGCATTAGGCTGCAGTCGTGCTTGACGTTAAGAGTTTGTGCTGCCAATCCACTTTGATCGCAGTGCCGCCGCAGCTTTCATCGTCATCGGGTGCCTCACTGCGAAGTTTGCGCTACCCCGGCCGCCCATCCTACTCAACCTTATTCAAGTACCCTCTAGTTCGGGCGCACTCAAGAGAGCGTGCTCACCCGTGTGTTCGATAACAAAAAAATGAGCACGCCAGCCGCATACTTGTGCGCATGCGCTGCGGCAAGGGCTGATCGCCGCGCTGCTGCGGGGCACGTTGGACGCGCCGCGCACAACAGCGGTCAAATTTCTATGATTCTGTGGTCGTCGGCGTCACGTGTCGACCCTTTTCGGTCGCTGCTTGGTACGCTGAACACGCCGCACTATAAGTATCCCCTCAAAAATTCCCAACGGCAAAGTGCCGCCGCGTCGAAAGACAACTATCGACACTGAATAGAGGAAACGCAAGCACACCGAGGTTGTGCGCGTCCGATGAGTCTATGAGAGTGCTAAATCAGTTCGTCTAGACGGTCATCGTGCAGTGAGCGAACTAGGTTTGCCAACCCTTGAGTGGGGTGGTTGGCGCTTTAATCACGCGTTCACTGCACCAAGAAGACAGCCGAAGCTCGCTAGGCCCTGCTCGCCCGAATGCGTGATTTGTATCGTGCCCACCAGTAACCGCCTCTTGTTGAGCAGCGTTTATGGGCGCTAGCGAAGTCGCTGGGACTTTTGAAGAATACAAGCGTCTCCTACGTTGCAGCATGGTGGAGGAGACCCGATGGGCATCATCGTATTTGCGCGTTAGGTATCATGTGATTGAAATACGACTAGGAGATCAATGAGCATGGAAAGGACATTGAAAAGACCTGTAATCAACATTTCATCATCGAACGACTTCAAGAAACTTGTACATACACCTTGTCTTCTTTTTCGTCGACATTTGTTTGACACTTGCCCTTTGTTGTGGTCGCTGCTTTAAAAAAAAAAAGAACTTAGGCCTGCACGGCACACGGAGCACAGTCACAGCGTAACCTGGAGGAGCGTCTCCAGAGAAGTAAACTGATTGAATATAGTAACAGCAAGTAGTTAGTATATTGAAAGTCGTGTTCTAATTAACATCCATTTATTTGAACACACTCAGGTGTGTTTTAGGAGAAGCAGAGTAGGGACACTCGCATTAGGATGCAGTCGTGCATGACGTCAAGACTGTGCGCTCCCAGAGAACGTACGTTGAGAGAGCAGATGACAATTCGGTAGGACTGATCGAGCAGTGCAAAGCAACGTTGCGGGATTGCGTCAAGGCGGTGTTGGTTCCGTCTATGGAATTCGTCATGCAGTGCTCGATGCGGGTTTTCTGCGACGTGGTTAAACGTGAAGTCGTGTTCAGCGATCGTGATTTAAAGGCCATCAAGTGAAGTGGCTCGACTCAGTGCTACGCACACAAGTTTCTGGAGATGACGTTTGTTGCACTTCTAAACGACGCTAGTATGTGAGCCACCCTGAGACTCATGAATCGTTATTGCACTAGCCTGCACCACAGGAAACTGTGTGCAGCGACATGTGATGTGTTGTGTCTCTGGTACCCAATCGGGGCGGACCATGCTTCCGAGTGCACAGCGCAACGGTGTTGACTTTAGCCGTGCCAGTCTTCCCGAGGCACCGCAGTCGAGCCTGAGCCACAATCTTCTTGCAAGTCCCGAATCGTCAACCCCAGTGTGGGCGAGGTTCCCAACCTGACCACTGACCAACCCACTCATTACGTCTATGTTGACGGTTTTCATATGCGGCGAAGTTCCCGGGCTTCATTTTTGCCTGCTCACACGTGTGAGTTTGAGCGGTAAAGCTCCCGGGCCTCCTTTTGCGGATGAGCGCACGTGAGGTCGCTCGCTTAAAATCTGTCGTGCCTGATTTCTGGCAGCAGACATTTGAGGGTATTCTCGGTGAAGCTGCCGGGCAGCGCTCCCGGGCAACGCAGAAGAGGATCTCGGCGGCGAACCTGCCGGGTCGTACTTTCAGCAGCACACACTAGAGGGTCTTCGCGGAGAAGTCTTTTTGCGTCATTTTTTCGAGAACGATATAAACTGTCCGCTGGACGCCGACGGCAGTCTGCGGCTTGCGCTCCTCTGTGCGCAGTGGTCTACTGAGCCCGACGTTGCCTGGTTGCCACAGCGTGCGTAGCTCTGCAAGTCGCTTCGTCAGCAACGGTTCGTACCTTGTGAAGAGGCGCCGTAACGCCTTGCGAAGAGGTAACACAGGTAGCGAGACTACGCGGCGCCCATGTCACATCCCTTTCTGCTTATCAGGACACGATGCAAATGGAAACTCCAAAGCATTCAGTTCGCAGGAAAAATAACCAGAATGGACTTTTTAATAGCGCGCGCTAGTCACTCCTCGTTCGCCATGTTTCTTCTACATGGCGATATGTCGTCTGTTCGTCACTGTCTCTGTCGCACTAGAGACGAAGGATTTTCCTCCCTCGCAAAGGATGCATCGTCCCAATGCGAACGTCCTGATCAGGTAAATACATTACTTGGTGCTGGTTTCCCCGAAGGAATTATGTCATCTGTATGTGAATGCATGGTTCGTGGCGTCAAGAGTATAAATCACTAAGGTGATAAAACTAAATTAGAGGGGAAAAAATGCAGTAGTACCGTTTGTACACAAGTTGGCGCATGAGCACATGAGAACGTCGGCTCAAGGCGCAGCATCGGTGTTTGTTTTCCCGCGAAACATAAGATAGGTCGCACATGCCAGTTAGTTGAAAATAGGCTGAAGGATAAGCAAGTGAAGTGAAAGTGCAATGTCATTAATTTGAACCGGTACATCACTTTAGTTAAACAGGTTGTATATGTCATTCCATTATCTTGTGGTAGAGAGTACGTGGGATAAACGAAGCGCTGTGTGAATGTTCGACTTAAGGAGCATGAGCTATCTCTTCAAGGGGTTGCGCCACTTCATTTCCCGGGGCATTGCAAATCGTGCGGTTGTCGCCAAATTAAAAAAAATAACTAATGTCATTTTTAAACAGACGAGACAATTGACAAGAGAAATCGCTCAGGGTTACAATATAAAAATTAGGGAGAAGGCATGCATCAGTGAACCGTCTATCGCTCTTCAGGACAAGAAACTGCGTTACCTTTGTCACTTTTGATTATGCGTCAGTTAGTCACAGTTGCAATGCAAAGTGCGCACGTATCGACAATTCGCGCAGCGCCTGTGGCATTGCGTGAATTCCAGCCCGCTATGGTATTAGCCCCGAGAAAGAGCAATGGCGCCCTCTAGCGAGTGGCGTCACGGCCAGGACCCCGCTCGCTCCGGCTCGCTCGGCTGCCGCACGCGCTCGTTTCCTTCGTATATGCTTGGGGTATGGGTGGCTCGAGCCGTAAGTATTGAAGAATACGTCGGCTTCTTTCAGCTGCCATACCTTAACCACAGTTTCTTCTTCAAAAGCGTGTGAGTCGAGAAACTTTGCGGCTTGGCTATCGCAAGCTAAGTAGCGTTAGACGGGTCTACTAGGTTTTGCAATGCATATAAGCGCCGTGTCTATCGGTAAATTTTGACTAAAAAATGAATATCTGCAAATTCAACGCGCGAAGTTGTGTATGATGCTTCGCTAAACACTTGACATTCCTTTAGTATTTAGCTGTGAGAGGCATTGCGTTTTACGTGGAAGAAAAATTTGGTAATTGGCGTCAACATGTTATCCGATGTTAGAAAGACGCTGCCCAGCGACGCTGTCATCATGATTCCTATTACTCTGGTGTGTTCTATTCAAATATGGCCATTCATTAATGCGTAAAAAAATAGTTAGGCGCGCATTTCTTATGAAAAAAGTTTGCTGCTACTGTCATCCCCCTCTGAAATAGGCCTCCAAAAAACGAATTGCTCATGGCTGTTAACACGACGGCGCGTCATGTAGAGCATTTACATAGTTAATTCACAAATACCATAGTAGCAATCACATGAGAGAAAAGTTTCGTTGTTAAGATTGAGAGCCACTCAATTGAAAGTGATGAAACGTTTCATAGTGGCCCTCAGTAGCCTTTATCGACAATATGGCACACCCCTGATCACGTAACGGTAGCAATCGACTGTCCGTATGGCGAGGCACGCTATGTTTTCGAAACCCATCAGTTCATTACAACTTCGAATTAAAACCATAAAGCATTTTTTTACAGTGCCAACTGGAATGGCTAAAGCATTCTCGAGCTACTACACCGCAGCTTAGATTGCCTACAAAAGGAAAATTCAAGCACCTTCTGTCTCACCATGTCTCGATCCAGCATTATTTAATTATACAAACGGATAACTATTCGCTTCGTCGGTACATAAAAGAGAACCTTGCAGGCTAAATTAAGTTTGCTCCAATCCAATCGCAAACATTCATAAAGAAAGCACCACAAGCCTTGCATATACTTTCACTTGATTTCTGAACCTCCACCTGGGGAATTTCGATATCTTCAATATGTCCCATACTACTAGTCATTGACGCTTCGACTTCTTTCTGGCTGCAGCTACGCGGTCCAGCAGGCATACTTCACTAAAAAAATTGGGCCGAGCAGCCTGTGTCACTTCGCCAAACAGATTCGTCATGTATATTCTTCAAGCAACAAGCACCAGTAAATTTCCCAAGTGAGTTTGATTTGATTTGCTTTATTAATTTCCATTCACACACACACATGTACAGATGAGTGGTAAATGGAGGTGGATGAGGGAAAAAAGCCACACAGACGCAGCTTGAGGTAACCTCACCCCGTTAGGTACAATATGGCTGCATGGAGTAACACATCAAGCGCCATATAAATTACATTTATATAGTGGCCATAAAACATTGCAGTTATACAATATATGAAAGGACAGTGAAATATTTCCACAATAACAATGCAAAACACACTGCGGCATTGAAATAAATAAATGATATACACTTGGTAACATAGACCAAAAAAGAGTAACATAACATACATTATTAATCATTAACAAATGCGCTCTAAAGAGGTGAGTTGAACGTGTAACACGGAAAAGGGAATATATATTGGTACATTCCTATTTGTACTCTGTAAATAGCTGTAAGTCTTTATTAACTTCAAATTTCCGCCGCCCCCCAAAAAAATAAACACGTGAAGAACCGCCTAATGTTGACAAGCAGTTAAAGAAGCAAGTGAGGCGTGTAGAATCTAAGCTCCAGTATTAGTTAAGTCCCCGTGCTACTGCAGAGCGTTTCTGTGAGGAAATGCAAAAATTCGGTATTATACCATGAACTATTCGTCGTGAGCAAACCTGTTTTAGCGGAATAAAATCAACGTAACTGCTGTAGAAGTCATATATAGCCAGCTTTCTGACATACTTGTTGCGCCGCGGCAGGTGTGGTATCATAACTGGATTCCTATAGGCTATGCTTTTGCGATTGTCTATCCGCGTATGAAAAACACGCAATGGGCTGGTCTGCGTCGCTTCGGCTGGCACTGTAGCGTTGCCTTCGAGAGCTGCATTGTTGTCTAAGAAATTAGCTCTTTGAATAAATGTTCGCAAAGGAAGACGTCGTAAAAATATATTTGAGACGACCACCATAAGTATACAAGAAGAGAGAACGAGGGCGAACAAACGAAAACACCGCAGAAAGCGCCCGGACAACGCCCGAACTGTAGCAGACGACAGGCGCGAGTCCGTGCCCTGACGTCACGCGAGTGGCGCTCGCAGCGCCACTCCCGTTCGTTCTCGGGGCTAATAGCTGCGACGGACACTGGACACCGGACACCGGTGGGGGCACTGGACACCACCGCCAACTGAAACGGCTATTGGAACGAGCCCATAACAGCTTGTATTGTAAAAGCAGCCCTAGGATGTCGACTGTAGTGCAACAGATTTTTTTCTTCGCTTGTAGCAGCAATGAATACATCGGAAACACAACACAGAACGCTGAATGCTGCAGCTATGCGTGTAGCTATGTAGCATGTCACTTTCGCTTTTCCGTGCCTTAACATCACTAGTAGGCGGGTAGCGCTTTGCGGCGAGCCGTTAGATGGTGCGTGACATATAAAATAAAATGCCTTAGCGTTCGTACAGGTAAGCAATGTGTAAGCAAACTGAGGAGGATGCACTGAAAGTGTCAAGACAGCTCGTTCTATTTACTGTGCCTGTACAATGCTAATAAATGTTTGGGGGAAGGAATTAACGCAAAGGTAATCGATTTCTTACTAAAGATTTCGCAGTTACTTTTGTGGCGCAGCAATTGGCAACATCAATCAATTTTATGTTTCAATGAATTAATTTTAATTTTAAGTACTTAGTTTTTTTTCTATGGCATCTGCAAATCTCTTATCCCCATACATGCTTATCCCCGCACGTTAAAAGGAGCTGCATGCATCTGCAAGTCTATATCCGCCAGTAGTTAGCACCAGGCTCATCTGAATCCTCTGAAAGGGGGTTGTTTTATATATGTTAAGACAGGGGCTTCGTAAAAATAGTGCTCGTGCTCAAGCTTTCTTATAATCGCCACCATTTATTATATTTTACATGATAGGTAATTTAAGAAACGATTAATAAGAAAGGCATTGCAAAGTCATTAAAAAAGTCGATAATTTTAGCAAGTAAGTGTTGTGCTTCTAGTGCTGATTCAGTTTACTTTTTCGTGGAAATCTCTGAGCACCCGTCATGGCGCTTCGATATAATGCAGTCACCCTAAAAGATAATCATTGTCTAAAGAGATCTTGTGAGAAGAACGCAGCTTTTGAGACCACAGGCACCATGATGTCATCCAAAGTAATTTTCCATCTAACGTTGCAATAGAAACTTGTCTCCATGACAGCTATTTGCGCGGAATTTACAGTATACGTGATGAGTCGTTCATTGAGGCGTAGGGCTATACCAGTGTCGCACAATCGTAAAACCATTCATTATAGTTGAGAACCGACAATCGGACGACTAGCTATGGATATAAATGTGGCAGACAGAGCTGGCGTCGCTACTCTTCCTCCGTCCGTGTTGAAAGTTGTGCTGCATTTTTTCCACAACTTTAAATGCATACCTACAACCAGTGTGTCGAAGAGCACCACGATTTTTATTTTAGTTTGTCCTGAAGCGCAGTATTGCGTTACCTCTTCGAAAAAAAGTATTTGATGTAAGCATCAGCGGCTCCCTTTGAAGGTGCCTATATTATTCATTTTATTTTCTCGCGAATGTATTGTATGTCGCTCGTGCATTTGATCTTCTTTTTTGCTTGTTTGCTACCATCTCCTTGCGCAAACATTTACGTTTTCAGCATGCTCAAGCACTTTAGCAACACCCCAGTCCAATCAGCAAATAACACTTCGCAATCCCGCACTCAGCATTGAAAGTGAGAAAGAGAGCAAAAACGTCGGAAAAGTGATGCGATCTATGGGTTTAACGGCGCTAGAATGCACTAGCTCTAGACAGCATGCCTTCATCAGAGGGCAAGAAAAGAACAACAAATACATGAACAGAATGTATAGTATAGATGAGTGAACCCAATCGATCAAGTTGCTGCTCCTGGATATATATATATATATATATATATATATATATATATATATATATATATATATATATATATATATATATATATATATATATATACCCTATTTTGCTTTTTACAAACATCGTTCAGCTCGCGACGCCATATACTCACACACTGTTGTTCGGTATGCCGATACTTTCCCTAAGAAGGCCACAGCCCTGCCATCATGTCAACAGTTAATACAAGGCCAATCCGAGTGAAGTTTGCAAGAAAGCACAATGTAAATACATACGAGATGCCACTGTCCCTTCGTTCGAGAAAGAAAGTCACTGTCCCCGTCTTAGATCACCAAGTGCTTCCTGGTTGTGCTAGTAATTAATTGCCATGCTCCCCGAGCGAATGTCTCTACAGTTGCTTGAGAAAACTATAGACTAATGGGAATCCCGCGAATGCACACCACGCTTCTTTGGAGCAGGAAGTGCATGAGAATGAGAGCGAGGCAGGGACAACACTCCATCTACTGTCTCTGCGCTGGTGCCAGGCGACCCTTAACGAGCTGCCCTGAGTGGACTTCATTTTTTTCTTTGCTGAGACTACGGGGTGGCAGCCTATAAACTTCCACGCGCAACGCAGTCGCGACGCAGGCGTGTTGCAGTTAATTGACTGGAGCGATTCCCAGGGAGTTCTGAGGTATGTCAGGATCGTCAACGTTTGATAATTATATTCATCGAATCGATGACCCACATTGTGCACTTCTCCGATCTTGATTTGCTTTGTTTTCAATTTGCAAACAACAAGACAACAAAGGGAACGATATGCTTTCGAAAACCTTCTAACAAAGTCAAAGAAGGAAAACATGTAGATGTATTTTTGTGATAGCTGCCGGTAATTTCTTAAGATTGTTCGTGACTAGTTCCACGCGGGAAAAAAATGAGCTAAATTAACAGTTTGTGCATGCGATAAGAATATTCTAGATAAATTTCCGACGATAGTGGGGAAAACGCCAGAGTACTGTAGTTGGCTGATGGTATTGCAAGTGTGCGGGTTATTACAAACAGATAAGTATACTACGACGTAGAGTCTCAGACGGTAGTGAAAGTACAAATATACTTTTTCACTTGCAGATTCTTGCGAACATCTTCGGTACGCGGGCTTCAAGCGGGCGTGAAAGTCTCCACAGCAAGGGATGCTGGAATTTGCCTGCTTTATCGCTAATGCTATCCGCGATAAGTAGCCTGGCTACAGGGTGTTATTTCCTTTTTTTTTTCAAACTGTAAAGATTTCTGGTGTAACATATATGTAAAGTTGGTCACAGAGCGTGGCCTGGGTGAACCTTGTGTAGCATGTCATAGCATTGTCTCTCGGATTTCTCCAACTGTGCCACCCTCGTTCCCTACTTTGGTATCGTGGTGTAAAGGAAAGAAGGCATAGCTCGATCATGCATGTACTGCTCATGCAGGTGGCGTTGTTGTCGCGCACCGCATGACACAATCCGAGTTAAGTTTAGCCTGGTGTGCGGCATTCAGAGCCGTAGCTTGGCAGTACGTTTGGCAATTCCAGCGGGAATGGTCTCGTTTGAATGAAAGGACTCAGTCGTAGTAGGCGTATATAAAACGAGGCGCAACTGGAACCTACCTACCTAGTTACCGGAACTTGTCATGAATGAGGCAAATAAATCTTCACACACACACACACACGCACGCGCACACACACACACACGCACACGCACACGCGATCACACACACACACACACACACACACACACACACACACACACACACACACACACACGCGCGCACACAATCACACGCGCGCACACACACACACACACACACACACACACACACACACACACACACACACATATATATATATATATATATATATATATATATATATAAACGAGAAGAAAGGGGGTGAACCGAGGGACCCGATAATTATTAGTCATATAATGAGAAGCCAACAAACACTGACACCAAGTACAACATAGGGGAAATTGCATGTGCTTAATAAATGAAATAAAGTAATGATAAATTAATGGAAATTAAAGTGGATGAAAAAACAACTTGCCGCAGGTGGGAACCGAACCCACAACCTTCGCATGACGCGTGCGATGCTCTACCATGTTCCAATTTCCCCTATGTTGTACTTGGTGTCAGTGTTTGTTGGCTTCTCATTATATGACTAATATATATATATATATATATATATATATATATATTGAAAGACTACTGCAGAACTTTAGATGATAGCATACATTCAAGCCGAAGAATGTGGCGCCTCGACGTATGCGTACTGGTGTTTCAAAGTGCCCCTTCTGTTATCGAAGTGGCGTTTCTATAACTCGCGGCCCTTGAGTTTAGTCGGTGAAGTACGCCTCTACTGTTGCAAAGACGTATTTGACCGGTGGTGAGATCGAACATCGGTGTTCCAGCGCCGAAGCCGAATACTCTTACCATTCGTCCCCCCCTTTATTTTTGTCATTGATGCGAAAGCATCAAATGGCCTATTCAGTAAAAATACAACGTCTGTAGCAGCAAAACGGCACCTAAATTGTCATTGGCTGTGGCACCACGTCACGTGGGCGCCTCGATAGAGCAGAGCTGTTCTAAAGGGAACAGCTGCTTTCGTGCTGGAACGTCAGGTGTTGCGTAATGGGAGAGCGCATCACCTGGACACCAGATCACCTTCGCACTGCACATTCCTTGTCCTTGTATTATTCCTTGTGTTATCGGCACATTCCTCGTCCGCTCAAGCTCTCGCCTGCGTTCTAACTGCGCCTCGGTAATCGCTATAAAGAAATAAATGCGTAAAAAACAAAACACACTCGGAATTAAAAATGTTGCTGGTAGCGAGCTTCGAACCCACCAATGAACCCACCGTGACTAAAGCGGTGACGTCAAAATTAACGTGGCTTAGTGTGTAGCGCCCTATTAGATTAAGTTATGGGGTTTTACGTGCGAAAATAACGATTTGATTAAGAGGCACACCTTAGTGCGCGACCCCGGGAATCTGAACCACCTGGGGCTCTTTAACGTTCACCTAAATTTACCTATATGAGTGTTTTCGCATTTCACCCCCTTCGAAATGTAGCCCCTGTGGCCGGGATTTGATCTCGCGATCTCGTACTCAGCAGCCCAACCCCATAGCCACTAAAAAACCATGGCGGGTTCCTATAGGTTCTATGGCAGTAGGGCAATATAACATAATGTCTCGAATAAAAGAGCACCAGCCTTGTGCTATCTAGGTGCTGGTCAAGCGTCTCAACAAGCTCGGGTACCCACGAGGAGTTTATAACTCTAAATACCGCTCAACAGTTTATTTAATTAGACATTTATGCTTTGGCATTCCCAATTCATAAGTGCTAAGGTGTCCGTGGATTTTTTCGTTGTTTATGCACGAAAAATTAAATGCATGCTACTCTCGTGCTCTTCGAAACTTCTGGTAGGTGCTTAATGAGCAAGTTATGATCTCGTAAAACCAGGAGTAAGGCGATTCATTATAGACATATAATTAACGTTGACGATCGGCCATTGAAATAGAACTGAAAGCTTTGGAATTCCTATCGAGTTTCATTTCATTGTTCGCGGATAATTGTTTCTCTGTTTCCACGTTTTCTTCGCAACCCCCCCCCCCTTTTTTTGAAGGTGTTAAGGTGCGTTACCTATCCAGTGAAACTGGTCATTTTCTGTACATAAGTGCGCATCTCTCTCTAAAAAAAGGTATGACTTCTACAGAAAATCAATAATACCAGATAAACAGCAGGTTGCTTTGTATGTTCGATTATCGTGAAGCAACTCAGCAGCTACGACCTCTCATCCTTCCTCTATACTATCTAATGGAGGGGAATCAGACATTGCATCAGGATAACAGCAGTTGAAGATTTACACCCATTTCGCACACCAGGAAAAACTCCAGTTTGGAACTGGATAAACTGGAAATACAGAAAGATCAGCCCCGGTAGGTACAGGGAAAAGGCCTTAAAGGGAATAAAAAGTTTTCAAAAGAGAAAAGGAATGAAAAAAGCATAAAGCTGGTACGCTAACGCGACGCCCCGTGCTACAACTTTCAGAGTATTGAACGAAAAGAAATGGGGTTAAACGAGGCGCTCGATCTTCAATAATCGTATCATCAGAAGCCAACAAACAAAGGTGCCTAGGACAACAGGGAAAATTACTTGTGCTTACTAATTGAAATAAATAAAGTAATCTATAATTTCTTAATTCAGTTAGTAAGTACAAGTAATTCCCCCTATGTTGTCGTTGCTGTCTTTGTTTGTTGGCTTCTTAGGATATGATTAGCTTTCAGAGCACGCCACTCAGTTCACCAGTCCTGATTATCTCAGGGTTCTTAATAAATGTAGCTTGCTTCTAGCACTGACACACTTAATTCTCGCTAAAGAAACACGTGAAACGTGTAAATAAGTCTAGAGCTATTCAGGAATTCATAAATAATGATTTGTTTATAATTCAACCTGTCAAGTTTCCTAAAGTTCAGAGTCTCTATAACTGCGTCGCTAATAAATGAGAAGTTCTTATCTCCACTTAACACCCCTTTAGAATTACAACACGCGGTAGTCCAGTGGCTACGGCACTGCGTTGCTGAACTCGATGCCGAAAGTTCAATTTCGGTTGCGGAAGGCGCATTCCGATAGGGGCCGGAATTTTACAACGCTCGTGTACCGTGCATTGGGTTTGTTCAAAGGGACCAAAATGATCCGAAGTGCCACACTACAAGGTTCCTGAATGCTACGAAAAGAGGGCGGGACTTTACATTGACGAAACGGAGCCATTCTGGTTATAGCCTATTCAGAACCTTACTCCTTATGTTGGGATAAAAATTCTGAAAATATTTCTGCACAGTACATCTGGCAATGACCGCCTCTAACAGTATTTAAAGCGTGGTCAGTCGATGGAAATCGGGCAAAGGGCTGCAATCACGCAATCAGCTCGCGTCTATTGTATTCCCTGTTCGAGATTAGTTTCTTGCACATCATTGATGGTCACTGCAGCTCACGTTGTTGTTTTACACAAATTAAAAAAAAAACGTGGAACTAAGACTCTCGCCACGAACTCCCCCAAAAGCGTGCTCGAGGATACAAGCACAAAAGTGAACGATGATGATAATGATGTACAAATAGCAGGTACCCACCGTGGGGTACAAGAATTGGGAGGTCTGGAGAAAATTATTGAAACAAAAATTTAGCAGGCATAAAAATAAAATCGCTTTAAATGTATTCTTCCCATTGTTCTAACTAATTACTACTGCATGCTGCCTTAGAAATATGGCTGAGTGCAATCAAGGATGAAGTCTTCGTAGCATTACAAACATTTTGGTGGCGCTACCCCAATCTGGAAGCTTCAAAAAAAAGCAAGACGGGGACGTTCATGCTGAAGCAAGCTTGTTTAAAAGTTTCTCGCGCACCTTTTTCTTAGTGAAGAGAATCGTCGGCATTTGAGGAGAAAGTGATCAATTGTTTCTCGTTCCTCGCACTGTATACATAATGGAGGTGCCGTCCAACCAGCCCTCTGTGCATAGAAATTTAGTTTCGGGATACGACACCGTAGTCTAGTTTATACCTAATTTGCGTGTTGGGTAAAATTTACTCCTCCAAGACAATAGTAGGTGCTGGTAGTTAGAATGCAAAGCCACACTGTACTTAAATGTCATTCGTCATTGTAAATCTCCTAAACCTTGCAGCAGCAATAGAGGCAGTTGGGGGAACATCCCATACTACAAGAACACCCAGGGAAGCCTTTGTTAAATAGCCAGCACACTCATTCAAAGAAAAATGTTTGTGCACAGGCACCCTACTTAAACGAACCAAACAAAAATGAGATGGAGCAAAGAGATATAATGCTTGCAAAATTCTTGAGTAACTACACGTTGTAGGCGATGAACATAGAGTGAGGCGGCGATAATATATACTGATGAATGAAAGGGGTTCAATTTGCGTGTTGCTAAACCTACAGCTAAGTATCTGCTGTGTAGATAGGAGTAAAATAAGAAAGTCTAATCGAATGGGACCAATCTAGCGAATGAGAAAAAATTACTACACCTGCCTTTTCGTTGTTCTGTGAGGCGTCGTAGCTATAATAGCGTTGGTCGAATATGGCTCAAGTCATCATCCACCAAGGCATTCACAACTCATGCAGATAAAGATCTTGCCTTATTTGGATAGATGTTATGAAAAATAATTTCTAGAAAGCACGCTTTACAGAAGTTCTAAAGTTTAACACTCAAGGGCTGGAGTAGTGCCAGCGCAAAAAACAAGCTGTGGCGTATGAAAACAGGGCCAATTGACATCAAAAAGATAAAGTGGGTTGACTAATAAATGCTGCTTGGTGTCTTCTAAAATGCTATTCATGCAGTCGCAGAAAGCTTTGTACTGTTAGTAGTAGAGACTTAGCCACTACCGAAGGCACTCGCACTTTCAGGTGCAGTAGAGTCCGATACAAATTTGAGGATGCCTAGGCAGAGGCGCAGCGCGTGCCACTCTATCAAAACAATCGACAAATTTTGTTAGCCTCACCTCCAGAGAACAGAAGACACAAAAATTCTAATTTTGCCCTCATATACATGCTGCATGTCATTAGTAGTGTGTCTCTTTGCATTCCCAACCGCTCAGCCGTCATAATATTCCTAGAGCACGGACTCCCTTCTTTAGCAATATATACTCAATATGGGGTAGACAATTGAATTTACTGTCATATATCACCCCAAAGTACTTGGTTTGTTCAACTCGGGGGATAAGTTTGTTCTGACAACAGAAAGATAGATACACATAACTCCTCAGCGGACACACCAGCAGAGCACTCGTGCTAACGCTGAGAGATAGGTGGATTCCTTCCAGCCACTGTTCAAGTCTGGTGAGGAAAGCCTGCATTGTTCTGCAGAGAGAGTGAACGTGAATTATTCGCTGGGCCTCTTCTGTTTCTACGGCGAAGCTGTCTATGGCTTGGGTTCCGTGCATTGCTCGGGTCCACCAACAAGGGTGGTTGCTTGGGCTAGTTGGTAATTCATGATCAAAAATAACGTACAGCGCAAAGGACAAGAACAGTGATAGACGACATACACAGCGCTGAGTATGTCGTCTACCACTGTCCTTGTCCTTTGCGCTCCACGTTATTTTTGATCCACCAACAAATCTGTGGGAAAAATTATATCAGCAATGGCTCGTGCCAATGCTCTCGCGTTCGTCGTCATTGTTTTCTAGCACAGCTGGCTGCGCTGCCGCTCATCCCGCCAGCGTCCCGTGCTGCCCCTCCCTCTGCGAAGGCGCTGACGGCACTGGCCCACCGCCAATCGGTGCGGTGATTTCGGTCTCAAATTCTTTGCCTCAATGAATCGCGAAATGAAAACGCGAATGTATATAACGAATGTATAACACAAATGAACGCGTATGTACAAACATTAATGTGAGTGCGTATCTTTCATCACGATGACCACCGATCAAGGCGATAAATGGGTTCGTACCTTTGTTGAAAATCCTGTCCGATCTTTATCGTGTGCTTCACAGCAACGCTGATCGTCCACCTTCACAAAGTATAGTGGCTCATAGTTTTTCTTTTTTTCCTCTTTTTTTTCTTGTGCGTGTGATCGAGCCTCTATACATTTAGGTACAGATCTCTCAATCCCACCACTTTATTTCTCGTCCCGTAATTCCCGTATATGGATGGCGAAACATTCTAGAATTCAGTACGTCTTGAAAGAGACAATATAATGGTGAGAGCTGAAATACACAGACCGCTACAATGCGTAATACTGAGATTGCAGGGGCCGAGTCACCTCCGATCAGCTACAAAGGAAACAATCGTAGTGTCTATATTGCCTTTGTGCCTTCTTCAGTGGTGCACTGATGTAAATTCGTGCCACGCCCAAGTAATAATAAGGCAGCGTCTATTCTGCCGGCAGCCGGGAGAACTTCGGAAAATAATTTCTCCCGGTACTCACCGCCAGAGGCTCTCGGAAAGTTAGATTAGGTTAGGTTAAGGTGCACCTGCAGATACTGGGGTACACCTGCAGGCAGTTTTTCTAGGCCGTTTGTCACACAACTTTCGAGCACCAGTAGGAGGTGAGTTCCGGGAGAAATTGTTTTCGGGAGTGCTCCCGGCTGCCGGGAGAACAGATGCTGCCTTAATAATAAAGTTCGTTTGCATTTTTCTGCTGCGTTCATTCCGATACGAAGTGCGACGATAATGAAAAAAAAAATGGAGCAGCAACACCAAAGCTGCAAGATGACTTCTTCAGTTAGAGCCTTTATTGCGCAGTGTGAGCACGCATGACTCTGTTTGTATGTAAACTGCCTTGAGAGAACGCAGAGTAACCGTGTACCAAAACTTGCTCTATTCCGTGTAAGCCTCCCTTTAAGTCATAGCGCATCCGAGCTGCGTTCATAACATCTCCGCCTCCATCGCCGCATGAGCAACAAATAAATGGTTATGCGCGGCTTACGCTGCAAAGCAGGCCACGTTTAAAACAGAGTTGCTTCAAATGATCGAGTTGGAATTTCATGGAACACATCGAAAAGTCACTGGATACGGTTGTTGTATTACTTAAGCTTCGGATCACACGTGAAAGGGTGATGTGTGCCTTGTGCTTTAGCCTTGCATTGTTGAAAATTAGCTTTCATGCAATTTCGCAGTTGGAAATGGCATTTGCACATTCTTCAGGCGCGGGTACACAGCCTCACGGAGAACAGGGAAATATTTTTCAGAAAAATTGTTTCTCGTTAATTCGAGCAACTGATGTTCTTCCATACAGAAGGTTCCCTTGGGAAAGTGTGGTATAAAGCGCAAATACAGTGCCGTCGAGGTGCACTTTGTAGATTCGTTGAATATACAGGTACAGTGCCTCTTGCAGGGATATTTAACTATATTTCTTCGCTGTTGATGTTAATTGTCATTATCTTCTTCGTACACCTTCTTTAAACCGAAGTTTTGGCTTATTGTATAGTAGGAGCAAATCTTATCAGAAGACAGATAAATTTTACACACCGGAAAAGCACAGAAGTTGCCCTGAGCTGCGGAGCTCGAGCCGCAATTTTGCACTGGCGAAGCGGCAAGGAGAATGAGACTATGTATATATATGTATATAAAAAAGAGAAGGAGTGAATGCGTATGTACAATACAAAGTGGATAACCCGCCGTGGTTGCTCAGTGGCTATGGTGTTAGGCTGCTGAGCAGGAGGTCGCGGGATGGAATCCCGGCCACGGCGGCCGCATATCGGTGGGGGCGAAATGCGAAAACACCCGTGTACTTAGAATTAGGTGCACGTTAAAGAACCCCAGATGGTCGAAATTTCCGGAGTCCTCCACTACGGCTGCCTCATAATCAGAAAGGGATTTTGGCGCCTAAAACCCCATAATTTAATTTTTAATACGAAGTGGTCCTACTAAATCTGCTCCTTCAGTTCCGTTTCGTGCAAGAACTACAACGGCCCTCTCGTTGTTTGCCTCGCAGCTGTAGTATCGGACCATGGGCCGAGAACAGTGTCTTCGAGCAGTGGTTGCCTGTCAACGCTGGCTAGGAAACTGTCCAGCGTCCGTCTCGCCGGTACATATACTGTGTAGTAAAATATTTTATAGCTTCAAGCGTCTGGCACTGTTCTCTGTCGCCAGGACTACTCTACTGGCTGACAGGTGTGTATGGCAGCGGGTGTGAGCAGCGCCCAGAATTTCGGGCAGAGAAATACGCTTCTGCAAATGCCCATCTGCATCGAATACATGCGTACACTTTCCTAAAGTACATAAAAGCCAGCCGGCCATTGTTGAAAATGGTTGACTTCCCTTGACCTTCCAACGCAGAAGCAGTTTCTGTCGAGGTCTTCCGCAGGCTTCCTTTGCACGGAAAGTATGTTATCACCCGACATGGCTAAAACACGCATCACACCCACATCGGATGGGCATGAACGTTATATGCCTGCCTGTACTACCTATGTAGACGCACCGGTAATTTTCTCAGTTATCTACGACATTACGCAATAAAACTGCAAATTATATACCAAAATATTGTCGCGGAAACATCTTAAATTGCTTCTTTCCATTAGTAAGCCAAAGTTTTTTTTTAACTCATCCTATGATTTTAGAGCAAATCATTCCTTTGGTTCTTTCGGCTGTTTTTGTACTCGAATTTGCGCATTCATCGCCCAATGCGAACTATTTTAAAGGCACGTGTTGTCCCTAGAGAGCATCGCCGAGTCTCAAAGTTCAGGTGCTGGGGACCGTGGTGGCTGTGCCATGTTTCCCTATCACTTCTGACCTTCTCCTCTGCATGCTTGAAACGTACTTTCTTTCATGGGTAGCACACAATTCAATTATATGTATTGGCAGGCGTAATTGTGGATTCGTTAACTGTTCCTATGGCATTCAGCGGCCGCAGCTTCTGCGGTGGCCTAGTTTGGTCCGGAAACGATATAGTCTAAATTCTTGCTACGATTGGTTGTCCATAATATTAGTAAGTTAAATACTTTACTTGCGAGTGTCACAGCTTAATAAATATCTCGTAATGTCCTCGTTCAATTCAGAAGAGCGAATGGCGCCAAACTGCCATGTTGCGCGAAAGGATAGCACTTTTTTATTTTCTGCCGCCTCATTCTCCGAACTTGTCAAGCACTTTCTTTCTTTTATGCCTGCACCACCAGAAATTAAAATAATAATATCCTATCAGCATAGCGCCAAGCAATCCGTTTCCACCATAGGGCACAAATAATGGTGTTCAAATTTGCTTTAATATCTCCCGCACTTTTTAGCTGCTAAAATAGCCAGCTTTTTTTATTGCCCCGTTAGGAAGTCACGGGTTATAAACGCCTTAACGGTTTTTTTTTCACATCTTTATTGCCGGACTGCTTATTATTTTCTACATACCTCCGCTCCTGCGTTTCTTTGGGTGCTTTATGGTTCTCCTCAGTTATTGCCGTTCTGTCATCGCAAGGTGACGAGCTAAGCTGGTGTAATTGAATAAGAAATCCGGCCAGAATCTTAAACGTATAATTTTGGCTGTGCGTACCTGCATTGTTATTTTTTACAATTAAGAGTGCGGGCGTCCATGCTCTGTATGCTAACGAAAATATAATCAAAGATTAAAAAATTAGAACACCTTGCTATAACATGCAAGGTGTGCGAGCAAACAAATGACAAAATAAAATGAAACAACTAGATAACCAATTTTATTTACTTTGCATGAAATTCCCAGCACTAGCACTAGTTCTCTCGCTTTCCACGTCTTCTGTGACTTCCTGATCTTTTGCTATGCTCATGATCTCCTATCCACATCCCATGCTTTGACTAGCTAGGAAATAGAAGTCAGAGGCCATAATTATTGTGCTGAATACGGGAAGCAACACGGAGAAGAAAAAATGGGATACAGTTCAGAAGGACCATAGTTACAAAGGACAATACATGAAGGAAAGAAAATTTTGAGCCTAGTCTTGACATTTGAAGGCTAGAGCGAAACCCTACAAAAGACAAAAAATCAAAATGAAACATACCAACCAAACAACGCGCTAAGGCTCAGTTGGCGGTAAACCTTCTAGAACTGGTACAGCGCAACATACAAAGGAAGAAACAAGCCAAGCCGGCCAGATAAAGTAACAGAGTGCTGACTTTTAACAGGTTTATTAGCGAGATGCACGAAATATACGTGCATCTTGCTAATAAACCAGTTGGAAGTCAGCGCTCTGTTACGCCCATAGACCACTGAAGGCTTAAACACTTAACTTGAATTTACGTAATAGAACATTTACCTTGGATTCATTTCCACCTATTTATATCGTGGTTGTGATCACAGACAACACAGGCTTGGCCTTTGTATGAGAAATGTAGTATATAAACATAGAATTTGGTAATAAAGTGGTCATGCATGTTCTGTGGAGAAGCCGACGTGTTTGCCCGTTATATTCCCCGATATTTTTCATATTAGCTTCGAATAGCCCACTCCTTGTCTTCGACTCTGGACTACGTGGTAAAGTAGCCGCTTGTGTCGTTGCTGCTGATGTGTAGTTTAGTTACCCAAGCGATAGCATTGCTGAAGCTTTTTCATATCTACAGTTCCACTGCACATTTTCCTTATAACAAACAATACCTGCAATGAGAAGGCATCATAAAACAACGAACTACGGTTACCGTGTTCTTTGGCGTGCTTTGTTCGATGGCTTGAAACCTTGAACTTGACGTTATCACTGAAAAGCAGCTGCAGTATAGAGAGGATAGAAAAATAAATTGGTAGAGCTGCCCACATCTTCCACGTTCTCGGAATGTCTTCGAAAAATGGTTTATCTAAACTGTCGGCTACTGTGAACACATAGTCTTTAGTTATTGTTTCTCTTTCAAGAACGACTTATCTATGATGGAGAATAGAAAAGTAAAACAAGTAATACAAATTTATATGTGCTTCCTTTCGCACCTGTCTTTTATGTCAGGAGTTCGTAGGCACAGGATATATAAAACAAATTCCCAGTTGCCGAGAGCATCTCAAAACTGATATGTAAACACAGAACCATAAATTTCTGAGAGTGAGCTGGCAGTTTGCAGTAGCACCGAATTTATGAGGACATACGCGGGCTGAGCTTCTCTGAGGGACCACAAAGTAACGAGGTACGTGATTTCTCTCCTGCTACAGTGCTTTATTACATCAAAACATTCGAATAACAGTTCTAAAAGGCCTCGTGATTTCACATAATCAGGTCCTGCTGTAAAAATGTATTAGGAGCGCTTTATTCTACAGCTATGAAAAAAATGACTTACTTACTGCATTGCAATTACGTTAACCAGATCTGGCAGCAAGATGGAGCACTGTGGTAGTAAGTATTTGGTGAGGGCTCGCATTTTCTCCATTCGTTAAAACACAATGACATGATTGTTGAAAGCATGTGTTTCTCCTTTCGGAGCGAACGACGTTTCAAGCACAAAATTTCTGGAATGAAACTCTGCAGCCAAACTGTGGTGAACGTGCTTTCAGTATAAGCATTACTTCGAGGACAGGCTGATGTATTTTGCTTCTTATTTTTGGTGCAGAGTCACATATGTAACGTACATAGACAGTGGTAGCATAACTGCACGTGTGGTTTATATAATTGCTCGAGAAATAAAACTCTTTGCGTGACATCAACACAAAGAAGGGACATATGCCGTTATATGACTGGTATAGGACGCTGAGATTTAGTATTGATAATGTGATGCTTACAAAAACGTAAAATCAGGAGAACCAAGTAAAAAAGGATTGTCCTAAGTGCAACGCATGAGGAAGAAACAACAAGAAACTGAAAGATAGAACAACACCTTACGGACGCTTAAACTGCTTAAAGGCCCCTCCAATGCCGCAACTGCATGAGGCTGGGACGCGTGTGCGTGGTGCGCGAGGACGCGAGAGATTGCTTGCGCTGTGCAGGGCACCTCAATGCAGACACCTGGGCAGCCATGGTTCGCAGATGCGCCAGTTTCCTTGGGTCCCACGATTCTACCTCAAAGGAGTGTCCCACAATGAAGGATAGGGCGGTTTGAGGCAGATGGCGAGAGAGCGCTCATCTCGTCGGGAAGATGTTGCGGCAGTTACAAAGCAAGGTCCCCGACGCCGTCGGAATTCAAAGAACGCAGATGGATCTGTCAAGAGCGCGTCACATCCGACAACTCCTCCTCCACCCCCTAGACCTGGTGGAGTCGAGTCTAAATCTGACAACAAGGCAGTGACGGAGCACACCAATACTGAAGCTTGGCCCGCGCAACCAACGCTACAGCTGCCGCCACAGCTGAATCCAAAGCCGATGCCACAGTTGAAGCAACAGCTGAAGCCCCAGAGGGTGCCACAGCCCCATCAAAGGATACAGCGCGCCGTTGTAGAGTGCACAGCGCCGACTCCCGATGAATTGCGCGAACACCGGCAACTGGGTGTGATGCTTCGGTTCCACATAAATACACTTCGTATACTCTTAAGCAAGCTGCATACTCCGTCAGCGCGACGTGCAGTGTAATTGCTGGATGCACTTAATACAGTACCTGCAAGTCTCGAGTAAGCCTCGTGGCTCACCCGCCGGTCCCCTATTCGTGAGACGACCACTGGCCCTTGGGTAATCCCAGACGAATTCAACGCACATCACTAGCGTTGGGACTTGACATTGGTGTTACGACGCTTCGCTGCAGACACAGTGATCCCTTCCTTGTTCTTACCTTTATTTTATATTCCCGCTTTCCCTTACCGCCGGTGTAGGGTAGCAAACCAGACGTTCGTCTGGTCGACCTTCCTTCCTTTCCTCTCTTTGCTATCTCTATCATCTTTCTTTTTGTAAATGGTAATTACGGAAACGGAGTTCTTAAATGATGACTAGAGTGCTGGTCACTTGGAACTAAGGCTTTGTCCCAAAAAAGGTGAACTAGCTTCACCATGAACAAAAAATAAGGACATCGTAAAAAAGAAGAAACGTGAAATATGCCAGGGAAGTATGTTACCACGCAAAGAGGAAGAAAAGTGTGCTCACTGAATCGCTAAAGCTGGCTGTTAATACCTTTAAAAAGTTGCATATTCTTTGTGCCACGTAGCTACAGCTTTGCTTTAAAAGGCTGATCGTTGTCTATCGCGACCGCGAATACCTGCGACATGTTTTATGATCATTACCGTTCATAGATCGTGCAAAGCACCATCTATTTGTAACGGCAATCATTTCTTCTGCTGTCGTCCTGCAAATTTCCTGAATAATTCGAGGCAGGGAACTCGGTGAGCGTCAAAGGAAAAAAAGTAAACGCTTCTGACTCCGATAAGCCAAATGTGAAAGCGTGAAGCAGAAGCTCGGTTAGCGACGTTTGTTTCAGCATTCTGGCGTGCCTCAGCAAATTTTTATGATGCGCGAGTAAAAATGTGAACTGCTTACTGTAGTTCCATTTATGCAGATGCGAGCTAGGTGTGCAGAAAGTAGGGGCGATTTCTTCCAAGGAGTTCTTAGTGGCTTCAATTTGTGTGGCTTCTCTTTCGACTGCGGTAGCACAGACATGTGAATATCAATGAAAAAAGTTGTGTTACATCGGCAAGCAACACCTAAGCGGTTTAAGACGCCGTATTGGCAGATCTGGAGTAAGTTTGCTTCGTCTAGATATGTTATTACTCCCTCATACCCTGTGTGCAGGAGCTTCAGCGTTACGGTCCTTTGGATACTCTCCGTTCAAAAAGGCGATTCAACCTTCAACCTTGAGTCCAGCAGCCGAAAACTGCGAGCATTAGGATACCGCTGATGTAAGGTGGTCTTCTGGGAGATGAATAACTCCACAATTTTCATTTGAATACCAGCCAAATTTCTTCCTATATTATAAGTTACTGCTGACACGTGCTGAACGACACTCTGTCTTCATTTACTATGAAAATTAGGAACCACCTGCGTTCAGACTCAGCCTTAGGCATGAAAGGGACATCGAGAAACACCACAGAGCAGGTGTATGCGGGCAACCTACTGAGGTTGGAGGAAAAACACTTTGCTAAACTTGATGTGAAGTGGGCATTTTTCAACGTCTGGAGTAGTTCAACCGCAAGCTCATGGAAGAAAGATTGCAAATCATGGCAGTACTTGTGGCTGGTTTTCCACTATTAGCGACCTGTAAATTCACCACAGCGTTCTAATACGGTTGCGTCCCCCAGAATCCAGTTACAATTCGCTTTAATTTAATCCTGTGAAACTTGTATTTTCTTGCAATGTTTGTGTTCATGCATTAAGCCGTTCACAAGACATGCTACCATGCAAACACCAATTAAGGCTGACAAACACTTTCTGATTTCGACGCAGCGATGTCGCGATGGGGAAGCCAATGTTTGACGTTTGTCAAGTGAAGAATGGTGTGGACAGGACTATAATGGTATAAGTACAACACACATTATAAAATGCATTTATTACTTGTATACTCCATATGTCGACGTGGCGTTTAGCGCACCTTCCGGATCGGCCAAAAATCAGCACGTTACAAATGACGGGCGAAAGGGATATCCCAAATATTAGAAATATAAGAAAATTATAAAAGCGTTTATGTGTGGCAATAAAAGTATGTGTTTTCTACAGACACCTATGAGCGGACATCAAAGGCACGAATTTCCGGCCATGACTTCATTTTTTTTTTTTGTAATGCAGAACGGAGCTGCGCTTATTGGTCTTTTATACTATGCTGTCAGCCAAATTTCTGCTATGTAAACTGGAGCAAACAGTGAGGTACCTGCCGATCCCTCAACCAAGCGATAGGAAGGACTGGCAGAAAATATAGGTTCACTTTATAGCGATGGCTTTATAGCGATGATCGCTAATCAAAGTGCAGAGATAGCGGGTCAAAGGAGACACACCCGACTTGGACCTTCAAAACACGTGCTCGTGAACACGACACTGCAAAAACTTTTATTTCCGTCGGCTTCGAATGCCGGTAGTTCTGCGCGCATCCATGTAATTCAGAAAGACGTGACTACCACAGTAGTGACAGCCACTGCATGATGATGACTGCGGGAAAAAGATGGCGCAAGGACTATAGCGTGAAAGACGCCTTGATGACCACAGCGTGAAGATTGGATAATGACGACAATATGACGACAGGGGCGTCATGACGGCACCGTCACTTCCATGACGCATACCCAGCGGTATGCTGACGCACTCAGTGGCGCATACCACCTGGGTACAGCAGACTGCATTATCTCCGAGATTAGCCCACCACAGCGCCGAAGGAAACAATCAGCTAACAAAATTGTGCGCTGTAGAAATAACGAGACAATATCAGAACAGATGTCACGAGAAATAGTGCAGATCCCCCCGACAACAGGGGCCGATGTTATGCGAAGCATTTAGTGTGTAACTGACAATCTAATAGCGTTTGGAGTTCGGCAAAGCATGACCAGATGCACGGACAACAGCAGAAGTTGCATGTTCGACGAGAGCAGCAAGGCAACGAGGATGACACTGGGACGGCGTCGGCGGTCTCCAGTGAACAAAATCATATCCTGTTCTGTTATGATTGGGACGATCCTGCAGGCTGTACAATGCCACAGGAGGGCTGTACACGTAAGGTGCTACATGGATATGCACTAGAGAAATAAGTTGCACAAGCACTGTAAATTTAGCTTCTTTATGCACATCTAGACAAAATTTAGGGAAATCGAAAAAAATGAGACCATTATTATTAGTAGTAATCATTAGTAAGGGGACGAAAACAAGTTCCTTTTCTCGAAATGTTGCCTTAAAGCAATATTCCTTGTTCGATTATTCCTCATCGTTCCAGGTTTCCATCTCTCTTCGAACTGTTTTCTTGTCTGTATAAGGAATGATTTTATTCGAAGTTTCACACATGAGAAGAACGTCCAAAATGCAAAACATTCAGAGTTTTAGCTGTTACAACTATACATCCTGTAAAAATGATGGCTATAGTGCAGTTGACGTGTTGTAGCAAACATTTGCAGCTCTGCTTAAACAGTATTCCTAATATCAGTAGCAACGTCACGCGTGATGTTCAGCTAACTGCAGCTATCGGTGCTTCGTTGTGCACAATAAACAGTTTTTTAAGTTGCGTGACACTTAACACGTTAGGCTCACCACGCTTATGTGTCTTATACCGCTTACTAGGACTCAGGCTACGATGATTACGTAACGACATGGTAGCACCCACGCTAGTCAAGAACGCCCACTTCTATCTAAGTTTGGCCTACGTATATTTGCTCTCCCTTTTGACGCCAAGAGCCGAGTGATAAAATAAGCCATCGCTTACCCTCACCTCACGCTACGGACAAGTGCTGGCAATGTGTCCTAAGTATTATTGGTAAGGGGACTAAGTAGGGGAGGTAATAAGTTCTGTTTGTCAAAACTTTGGGTTAAAGAGACATTATTTGTTCGACTATTCCTCATCATTTGAGATTTAGATCTTTCTTTGAGCCGTTTCCTTGTCTATAAGGAATGATTTTAGAGGGTTTGAGCACTTTGTTATCAAAGCGTTTGAGTGTCTAATACTTGCCAACAATTTAAGTAAATGCACAAATGCAAGCATATTAGGGCATACACTGCGAAGACGTTACTTAATTAGAACTCACGGACGTAACAACACAGGTGCGGTCGGTATTATGTTGTCATACCAAAAAAGGCGTCTATCATTAATTTTGCTGGTGAATTGTAAAAATTATAGATACACATTTTAATAGAAAACCTAAATTGTGTGCCAAGAATTTCCTCGGAAGTACCAGCAGGAGAAAGAGGGAGAATAAACCTTCGACGGGGTGACATCAAAGCGAAGCGAGCGTAGGTAACTCCTCCAAGCGGGTGCTCCCCTCAGTCCACGAGTCCAGCGGCTTCGAGTAACCTTGTCGTTCGGTTCACCTGTTCGAGCTGGTCCGTCGAGCCTGAGCTAGAAAGCACTGCCTGACGTTGCAGCAAGGTGGAATAACTTATGGGTGGGCGCTCTGGTGTGCTTCCGCATGCCTGTACCATGTGGTTGTGCCTTGTTCATTCATCCCAGTGTAGGCATTTATGAAAATGCCGCGCAGGGTGTATGGCGTGGTACAGACTCCAGTATGGATATGTGTTTGTGAGAGGTATCCGCTCTACTACGACTCCCTCTGGCCTGACAGCTTTCTGTGGCGGTAGTAGTGTTCTTCGTGAGAAGTGGTAGTGTTTTAAAATGTGCGTGTAGGTTGATGGGTATCGGCTAGGGGTGTACCTTGTCGGCGCGTCCCTCTGGCGGATCCTAGTGGGCACGCGCTCGGATGCCGGCGTGTCCCTACTGACTGCTCGCTAAGGACTCATGCACCGGAGTCCACGCAATGTGTATGTATGGGGGGGGGGAGGTTGGAGCCCGCCACTCATATTGCGAATCGCGGCCTACGAAATTAGGGCTCGGGAAGAATTTCTGCATGCCATCAGAGAGTGCGTCAGGACGAACGCGCCATGGTCTGGATTCGCGAATTCAGTAAGTTGTCGGAATGAGCTCACATCGAATGGGTTCACATTGAAAATTATGAGGACGTAAAAACACAGGAGACAGTTCAAGACATCGCCCAATCGACTTAATTTAGTGCATTTTACGCTTTCACAATCACCATGCACGAAATGTTCATCATGCAGATGTTTTTCCGTTTTTCTGCATCCATTCTATGCTGGCCCTTATATCAGAACATAAATGTGTACCGATTCAACCAGGTTGTGGTAATTTTGCGAACTATTCGACATTTGCGTAGATCTACAGAGAAGTAGCACAGGACGTGCCCGCTTTTTAGCACTGTATATGCTTCTTTTGGCCTCCTAACTTCGCTGAGCCCTATTATATCCCATTTACTGCCCTCTAATTCCTCCAATAGCACTGCTAGACTCGCCTCACTAGATAACGTTCTAGCGTTAAACGTTGCCAGGTTCATATTCCAATGGCGGCCTGTCCGGAGCCAGTGATTCTTAGCACCCTCTGCAGCGTCGCAGGTCTGACCGCCGCCGTGGTCAGTTGCTTCGCAGCTGCTGGGGACTGAGGGCCGGGGTTTGATTGTGTTGTTAATATAGGAGGTTGTGGCCAAGTACTGCACCAGGGTGGCCAGTCCTGCTCTGGTGAGGGAGTGCGTTACCGGTTCTGGTCACCGGGATCAGGCCACACTCCAGGCCTGTTTATGCAATTTTATCAACACGCGGATTTTTTTTTTAATCCGGTGGAAAATTGCCGGCACCGGGATTCGAACCACGGACCTCTTGCACGCGAGGCGGGTGTTCTACCTCTACGCCACCGCTGCAACCTTAAGGGATAAGGGATAAGAAAACGTTAAGGGATAAGAAAAGAACAGATTGGGTGAGGGAACAAACGCGAGTTAATGACATCTTAGTTGAAATCAAGAAAAAGAAATGGGCATGGGCAGGACATGTAATGAGGAGGGAAGATAACCGATGGTCATTAAGGGTTACGGACTGGATTCCAAGGGAAGGGAAGCGTAGCAGGGGACGGCAGAAAGTTAGGTGGGCGGATGAGATTAAGAAGTTTGCAGGGACGACATGGCCACAATTAGTACATGACCGGGGTTGTTGGAGAAATATGGGAGAGGCCTTTGCCATGCAGTGGGCGTAACCAGGCTGACGATGACAGAGAAGTAAACTTGAAGAAAAACAATTACGAAACCGGAAAAGAACTCGTCGTTCATGGTTTTAATACGTATACAAACTGCAATTCTTGGTCTGCCATTTATTTACCTTTTTGTAGTTCCGCGAAGAGCCATTTCCACTTCTAACTGCTCACATTACGGGAGCACGTGATCAAGATATTTGTGAACCATTTTCCTAACCACATTCCTTGTAAATTTTTTGTGGATTTTGTAAGTATGCGCACGGTCATTTCAACATGTGCCCTTAAGGTACGAAATGCGCATGCTCATATTTGTACCTGTCCTTACATAAGCAGTCCCAGGCAGGGAACATAGTGTCCTCCCGACCATTCACAGATTTTAATCTACTGGTGTGTACCAACTCCTGCAATGTATAATCATGTCTTAAGATATTAGTGTGTAAGAATACAAAAAAAATAAATACTGACTAAAAAATCTAGATCTCCTACTGCCCGCACCCGCGATACACATACCGCAACTATAGCGCTGACAATATCCACTCAGGGTAGCCTCGCTTTGAGACAACTCAGGATCCGCCCCTGTCTCTATCAATGCCTTCTGCATATATAGGGAAGGGTACTGATTTTCTTGGCATTAATGAGAGTCTCGATCACTAGTACCACGCAGGCTTACTTTGAAAGCCCCTCTTTTTCGACGTGCCTCCTCTAAACATGATGTACCCACGATGTCGTCGCCGCAGACCCACATGCAAGAAGGCCACGAAATAATAAAGCAAGTCGTTGTTGCGTGGCAATTGGTGCCTGCCGGTTCTTGCTTTTTGAGTTCTGTCTTCGAGCTTCTATTTGTTGTAGTCTCACAAATAAATGTCAGAAAAACTGGATGCCAGACGCCTGTCCCCTGACCTACACAGAGCTGGAAGCCCTATGTAACCTACTACACAGTGAACGACCCGTACTATAGGGTGATGGTAAATAAATAGTTTTTCTTTCCCTCTTTGGAAATGGCTGTGCGTTCTGACACCATAAGTAATGGAACAGATGTTTACGGACAAGTAGTGCACAACAGAAAAGATTAATATACATAAAGAGTGAAAAAGAACGGAAGTACATCGAGGCACCGAGGTTACGAAGTAAAAATACCTTTCTTGGAAGCAAACACAGCGAAGAGTACAAAAGAATGAGATAGGGGTGGTGCAGGAACAGAACGATCGCAGTCCCTAACGCTGAAATGCACAGACCGAAAGAACGACCCAGAAGAAAGCATTTCGAATTTGAGCATTCTGAAAGCACCAAGTTCTTCTTGGCGGAAGCGCTAGTGTTCCGTCAAGTGTTCATATTCCGAGGAATACTTCTTTTTTCTAGTAAGGACGTGTTCGGTTGAGGTGCTCGTTGTTCATAGAGAACGTAAACAAAGTTTTGAGGCAGTAGTGCTCACATGCATGAGTAATCGAATCAGGGACGTGCACAAGCTAAAAGATGGGAAAGATGCAATTCCACAAATAGTAGAGGGAGCCCGAACAAAAGCATCCCGGAAATGGCACGTTTCTGTGATTCTTGGGATCAGACTTCTTGAACGTGCGCTCTCCAGAAAGCGTCACTGCGTATGCGCTGAAAGCTTCGCAGCACGCTCGGAAGCAAGAGTAAGCATCAGGACAAAGACGTCCGCAAGGACAAGACAAATCGCACTATATAAAATTTACGGCATAATTCATCTTACGCTGAATGCCGACGGTACTGAGAATACCTATCAAGCAGCGTAGCGAAAGACTATATTCCTTAAGACACGTCTATTTGCCTCGCGTAGACGTTTTTCTCATACTTTCGTTATTTCGGCTATGTTTCGCATACTCCGGTGCGGTCCCAATTTGCTACGACTCGCACTTGCCAAGGTCGCCCATGAGCGAGGATGCATAACGACGGCTGTATGACGGCACCGCGGTGATGATAGAATGAAGAAGGAATGATATTGATTGAACAAGTGCATATAAAAACTAAAGCATGACGACAACGAGATGCCAATTCCTAAATTTTAATGGTGCTATTACGAAGATAATCTGACGCCAGCGACACGAGGACAATGTAGTTATGACCACTGTATGACCACGGTGGTATGATGCGAGTCGGATGTCGAAGTTGCAATTACCTACAAGTGGGAATGACCACGACGGCAAGAACAAGATGGCATGTCGATGACGTTATGACAACGGATGCATGATAGTGTACGTGTAATGATGAGGCAATGACTGCGATGACATGTAAATGAAGACATAATCACGAGTGTATGACCACAGCATGATAACAATAGAGCGACGAACAATAAAGCACAGAGACGGATGGACGAATGTGCTATGACAAAGACATGACGACAATGGGATGACGATACTGAAGTGATGACGATGACTTAATGACAGCGTCACGTTGGAATGATCACGACGGCATCCCGAAGGTGGTATAATAGGGAACGTATGATGACGACCATATGAAGACGATGCCGTAACGATGATAACTTCGTAATCGGCATGACAATGGGCTGATGACATGTCTATGACGACAATGGCGTTACGATAACCGTACTATGAAACCAGTACGACGACGATGGCGTGAGAATGACGGCATGACTAAGCTGGAATAACGAAGCTGGAGTGATAATGATGGTACCGCTACCATGACATTAGGATAGCCATCTGACGATAAAGGCCTGATAAGGGCAGCATAATTACAATTGAATGGCAACAGCAATATCACAATGCAATTACGAAGAATGAAGTCCATGGAACGAAAAAGGGGGCACGACGGCAATGCGATGACGTTGCAGAAGTGTTGACAATGACAGAATGGCTGCTTGATACCGACGGCATGACAACTGTGTGACGACCATGGCGTGATGACGGTGGCATGACGAGAGTCGGATGACAAAGTTAGCATGACGACGATGCAATGACCACGATAGCACCGCGACGACCGAGCCCGTACCTAGCAGCCCAAGCTATTAGGCAAATAGAGTCACTTTACTCGCGGACAACTTTCTGTTGAAATGAAGGAAAAGCTATGGATGCAAAGCACGCACAAGCGAGAGCGCTTCTGAAAAGAGTCCTGTGTTTTCATCCAAGTTAGTTTAAACTGGGGAAGAGAAAATCTAAACACCTTATTAGCAACAGTTAGATAAGATAAAACACACCACTGAATGTAAAAGTTTACTTATTTTGCGGCTTTTCCATTCCGTGTCTGGGCAAACGCGAAACCGTCGCACGTGAAGCTGCGTCGAAGCAAACAAAAACACTGTCAAACGCTAGTGGACTACTTGGACACATGTGCAGCAGCCACGCGCCCGTAGCTTTCACTTCATTGCTACAGAAAGTTGTCCGCGAGTATAGGTCGGCGTAGAATTCTTGACGACACCGACATGTCGAGAGTAGGATATAATGAAGGTGGAATGATGGCAATGTAACTATCGCAGAAGCATCACAACTAGGAGCGCATACCAAGTGGCCAAAGCAGGTAGGCAACTTGGGTCACTGACTGACTGACTGACTGACTGACTGACTGACTGACTGACTGACTGACTGACTGACTGACTGACTGACT